>NW_025961515.1:0-114779 GCF_023159225.1 Perognathus longimembris pacificus
GAAGTAGGGTTCCCTTTTGTCCACATCCCCTCCAACATTTATTATTGTTAGTTTTCTTGATATAGGTCATTCTTACTGGGGTGAGATGGAATCTCAGTGTTGTTTTGATTTGCCTTTCTTTTATGGCCAGAGATGTAGAGCACTTTTTCATATGACTCTTGGCCATTCTCATTTCCTCATCAGAGAAGTCTCTTTGTAAGTCTTTAGCCCACTTGTTGAGGGGGCTGTTGGTTCTTTGCGGTTTTGTTTTGGAGGAATTTAATTTTTTGTAGTTCTGCATATATTTTAGATATGAGGTCTTTGTTCATTGTATGGCTGATAAAGATCTTTTCCCAATCTGTAGGCTTTCCATTCATCTTGTGAGCTATGTCCTTTGCCCTGCAGAAGCTCAGCAATTTGATGCAATCCCATTTGCTCGTCCTTTTTTTGATTTGTAGCATTTATGGCTCTTTGTTAAGGAAGGTCTGTCCTGTGCCAAGGAGCCCAAGTGTTTCTCCTACTTCTTTTAGTGCTTTCAAGGTATCTGTTATAATTTCAAGATCTTTGATCCATGTGGAATTGATTTTGGTGCAGGATGATATATAAGGATCTAATTTTGCTTTCTTGTCGGTGTTGAACCAGTTTTGCCATCACCATTTGTTAAAGAGGCTATCTTTCTTCCATCGTATTTTTTTAGCTCCTCTATCAAAGATTAAGGGGGCTTAGTTCTGTGTGTTCACTGCTGGATCTTCAATTCTGTTCCATTGGTCTTCAGGCCTGTTCCATTGCCAATTCCAAGCTGTTTTTATAGCTATAGCTTTATAATACAGCTTGAAGTTTGGTATTGTAATTCCTCCGGCATTGTTCTTTCTGCTTAGGATTGTTTTTGCTAGTCGGGGGGTCATTTATTTTTCCATATAAATTTCTGGATTGCTTCCTCAATTTCATTAAAAAATGGTGTTGGGATATTAGTGGGTATTGCATGGAATTTGTAGATAGCTTTTGGCAATATTGCCATTTTGACTATATTAATCTTCCCAATCGAGGAGCATGGGAGGTTTTTCCATTTCCTTAGTTCTTTTTTTTTTTTTTCAAATTTTTATTATCAAAGTGATGTACAGAAAGGTTACAGTTTCATATTTTAGGCACTGGATACATTTCTTGTACAGTTTGTTACCTTGTCCCTCATACCCCTCTCCCTCCTCCCCCTTTCCCTTACCCCCCCCCCCCACGGAGATGTTCAGTTCACTTACACCAAACAGTCTAATCATAGAGGTCTTTCACTTCTTTGGTTAAGGTTATTTCTAGGTATTTTATGTTTTTGAGACTATTGCAAAGGGAGTTGCTTTCCTGACTTCAGCCTCTGTCTTCGTGTTATTAGCATATAGAAAGGCTGTTGATTTTCGAGGGTTTATTTTATATCCTGCAACTTTGCCAAAGTTTTGGATCTGCTCTAGTAGCTAGGGAGTAGAGTCTATGGTGTTCGTTAGGTATAGGATCATGTAATCTGCAAAGAGAGAAAGCTTAACTTCATCTTTTCCTATTTGGATCCCCTTTTTGTTTTCTTCTTGCCTAATTGCTCTGGCTAGGAATGTTAAAGAGGAGGGGAGAGAGCAGACATCTCAATCTTGCTCCTGATTTTCAAAGGAATGGCTTTGGCTTTACACCATTTAGAATTATGCTTGCTGTTGGTTTGTAATAAACTGCCTTTATTATATTCAGGAATGTTCCTTGGAATCCCAATTTCTCCAGGATTTTTATCATAAATGGGTACTGGATTTTATCGAACGCCTTTTCTGCATCCAGAGATATAACCATGTGGTTCTTTACCTTGCTCTGGTTGATGTGGTGGATTACATTAATTGACTTGCGTATATTGAACCAACTTTGCATCCCTGGGATGGATCCAGTTTGAACATGGTGTATGATATTTTTGATGACCTGTTGAAGTCGATTGGACAGAATTTTGTTGAGAATTTTTGCATCAATGTTCATCAGGGAAATCGTTCTATAGTTCTGTTTTGTTGATGAGTCCCTGCCTGGTTTTGGGATGAGGGCTATACTGGCTTCATAGAATAAGTCTGGTAGTGAACGTTCTCTTTCAATTTCATTGAAGATTTTGAAAAATATTGGTGTGACTTCTGTTTGGAAAGCCTTGTAGAATTCTGCTGTGAATCCATCTGGACATGGGCTTTTCTCTGATGGGAAATCACTTATTGCTGTTTCTATTTCAAGGCTGGGTATGAGTCTGTTTAGAAGGTTTAGATCTTCATGGTTGAGTTTGGGGGTATCAATTTTTTCTAGAAAATCATCCATTTCTTCCAGGTTCTCGAATTTGTTGGCACAAAGGTTTGCAAAATAGTCCCTTATTGTGTTCTGAATTTTGGTTGTTTCTGTGGTGATGTTACGTGTTTTATCTCTGATCTTGTTTATGTGGGTGTGCTGCCATCGTTTTTTGGTCAGGTTTGCTAGGAATTTGACTATCTTGTTAATATTCTCAAAGAACCAAGGCTTTGTTTTGTTGATTGTTGCGATGGTTTTTTTCTCCCTCTCAAGTATATTTAATTCTGATTCGATTTTAATTATTTGCTTCCATCTATTGACTTGGGGGTATGGCTTCTTGTTCTCTTTTGAGAAGATTAAGGTGATTCCGTAAGTTGTTGAGTTGCTGTTTATCCAGATTGTTGGTGTAGGCACTCAGATATAAATTTTCGTCTGAGTACTGCCTTTGCTGTGTCCCAAAGGAGGTGGTACTTTGTGCACTCACCTTGGTTGAATGCCATAAATATTGAATTACTGGTCTAATTTCTTCAATGACCCACTGATGGTTCAGCAGTGTGTTGCTTAGTCTCCATGGATTGTATCATTTTGTGTGGTGGCTGTTTGAGTTGAGCTTTAATTTTAATCTATTGTGGTCTGAGGGAAGGCAGGGAATGATTTTGATACTTCTGAATTTGTACAGATTTTCTTTGTGCCCTAAGATGTGATATATTTTGGAGAATGTTTCATGGGCTGCTGAAAAGAATGTGTATTCTGGTATTGCTTGATGGAATATTCTGTAGATGTTGGTTAAGTCTAGTTGGTCTATGCAGTTGATTAGTTCTGTGGATTCTTTGGTCAGTTTTTGGCCTGTTGGTCTGTCCAGAGGTGACAGTGGAGTGTTAAAGTCTCCAACAATCAATGTGTTTGGGACTATGAGTGATTTTAGAGTCAGTAGTGTTGGTTTGATGAAGTTGGGTTCTCCTGTATTTGGTGTGTGGATATTTAAGATGGTTATATCCTCCTGTAGGAGACATCGCTTTATTAGTATGTAGTAACCTTCTTTGTCTCTTCTTACCATTTTTCATTTGAAGTCGATTTTATCTGATGCTAGAATTCCACTCCAGCCTGCATTTGGGGGCCATTTATTGGTAGATTTTATTCCAGCCTTTCACCTTTAGAAGAAGTTTGCTTTTGCTAGATAGATGTGTCTCTTGGAGGCAGCAGAAAGACGGATCTTGATGTTTGATCCAAGTAATGAGCCTATGTCGTTTGAATGAAGAATTAAGTCCATTAATGTTGAGAGTTAGGTTTGAGAGATGATCATTTGTCCTTTCATTGTAGCTATCTTGTTAAAAGCTGTGTCTTCCCAATTCTTGATCTAATATTCTGGTTTTCTATTTAGGGTTCATTTCTCTGTCTGTATTGGGATCTTGATTATTTTCCCTGTATAGTACATCTTTGAGGATTTTCTGTAAAGCTGGTTTGGTGGAGATACATTGTTTCAGTTTTTCCTTCCTGTGGAAGACTTTTATTTGACCTTCAGCTATGAATGAGAGTTTAGCAGGGTACAGCATTCTTGGTTGATATTTATTATTATTTAGGGTTTGGCATACCTCATTCCAGGATCCCCTTGCTTTTCATGGTCTCTGCTGAGAAGTCTGGGGTAATTCTGCTTGCTTTTCCTTTATTTGTGATTACTTTCTTCTCCGTAACATCTTTAAGGATTCTTTCCTTGGACTCTACTGATCCTGTTATGATCACAATGTGTCAGTGGGATGTCCTATTCTGATCTGGTCGCTTTGGGGTTCTAATGCTTCTTGTATCTGTATTGGCCTACCTTCCTGGATAGTTGGGAAGTTCTTGGCTAATATTCTGTTAAATAGGTTGCATATTCCATTAACTTCTTTCTCCTGGTTTTTCTCAATTCCTATTCGCCTCAAATAGTGCTTCCTGCTTGTGTCTTGGAGCTCCTGGAGTGATCTGTTTTATCGATTGGATTGGTTTTGTATTTTTGTGTGACATTTCTCCATAGATTCTAGGGAATCTTCAGCTCCTGAGATTTGATCCTCTGCTTCACCTACTTGAGACTGTAGGCTAGTTACTTGATTTTGAATCTCTTTTCCTTCAGACTGGTCTTTCCTGATGATTTCCATGTCCTTGCTAGAAGTATCTCTTAGGTCCTGCATGGACATCTTTACATTATTAATTTGGTTTTGAGTGCTGTCTCTCAAATCTTTTAGCTGGGTAGTTATCTTTTCATATGACTCTAGATGTTCATTTATCTTTCTCTTTGTTGAGGCCATGAAATCATCTATTACTTTATGGATGGATTGATGTATGGATGGATTCAAACTTTTCATTTAACATGTTTATCAGTAGACTTTGTAGAGCATTTTGAGGGTTCTCTTCTATGTCTTTGATTGACTGCTCTGCTTCCTGCTTGTTTTGAGTGGGAGATATGACTGCATTGTTTGCCATCTTGTGTTTCTTCTGCCCATTTGGATTGGGAATGCCTATCTAAGAGCACCTGTGAGCACTGTTTAAGACCCAAAGCAGACATAACCAAGCACTGTTGTGTAAATCTTAGAAATTCACAATTATACACAGATACTTGGTATAACTGTATATAAAATTAGATTTGGTGTTCCTAAAAATACAATTTCAAAATAACTAACAATCCTGTATTCAATAGTTAATAAGTACTGTTAAAATACTATGAGCTGGATTTCTCTATAAACCACTTTGATTAACTTGGATTGAACAGGGATATCCTCTATCCAATAACCCAGCAATGATATTCATAGGCAGCATCATCACTGTCATGCAGATCTCCAAGAGCAGAGGCAGCTTGGCATCAAGTACGGAGACCTTTGTGTAGTGGACAGCACAAGAGGGGAGCCTTCGCCATATGATTGGTTTCCGGGAACTTCCAAAAACAAGTAACGTGTAAACACTTTGAACTCCCTCTGTCCAACCTCATACCTGACACACTCATGCAACCGCACATGAACAAAAAATTCCTCACAGGCGAGCCGACTCTCTCTCTCTCTCTTTCTCTCTCTTCCTCCCCGCCACCCCCCACATGCTCACTATAAGACACTGTGCCGGGTCCTCCTGGATCTACATCCACATACCTATTTGCACATATGCAGACTTAGGCTTAGGAAGCACACTCCTGTACAGCATCAGGAACGCACGCATGTAGGCAAGCAGGGGCACACACACGCACACGTGAGCGCACCCAGTACACAGTGGCTTGGAAGGTGCTAAGGGGTTTTCGAGGACTGTGTCCTACTTGCTCAAGTCCAGGGTGTTGTTCTCGTGGTGGGCGTGGCTAAGGAGCCCAGCGCTGCTTACTGGACAGTCCATTGGCACTTGGGCCTCCCCCTGCTGTCCTCACCAGTCTCCCATTCCCTGAACCATGCAGCTTCGGAGACCTGGGTAGCAACAAACTCTTCGGGAAAGCAATCAAGGCAGAAATGTCAATGTAACAGGACCACATGATTACGCCCCAGTAGTGCCCCAACCAAGGATGGCATTCGTTACCCCTCAGGTCTACACCCTAAAGCCCAGCGCTGCGCGCAGAGAATGGGGCAGGCCTGTGCCCCAGAATCCCTTGCCTCTTCTCCCTTCTACTTGGTCCCAGGGTGGTGGGGCGACCAACCTGGCCTTCCTAGCCACCACCTGCCATCTGCAGCTGAGTTCCTGAGGCTTGTCCCCTGCACACATACCTCCTTTGCTGATAACTCCCTCCGAGTTCTCTCTCCTAGCCCTCCTGTCCCTGCCTTGCTGCTCTGGACTGCTTTCAACTCACACATGCCTCTGCGTCACTGCCTCTTTGCCTCTTTCTCTGCTTCCCAATTTCCCCCTCCTCCTCTTGAGGTTCACAGGCTGCACACCTCCCCATGCACCTCTTCACTTCTTCTGGGGAAATTACAACTGCCTCACCCTGGCCTAGCCCTTCTTATCTTCTCCAAATCTCCCTCTGCTCTCACCCTCTGCACACCTGGGATCTCTCAGTCCTCTGGTGAACACCAATCCCCATTTATCTAATCTGTTGTCTGCCTGCTCTGTGCCCAAGCCCCTCTGCTCCTTTTCTGTGCACAGGAGGTTTGTGACAAAGGTAGGAGGGAAGCGGCACTCCTTTCCTGCCTTCTGGTTTTATGACTGACATCCGATTGGTCTGGAAACGGCCTCTGCCCCCTTGGCCAACACCACCTGAAGACCTTGCCTGGCTTGCTAGGCAGCAGCCCTGTGTTGTTCTGAGCAGGAAGGACTGCACATATGCGACCCACTATGCAGAAAAGCCTCCAGGGGGTGGCCGGATGTTTTGTTTCTCCATTCCTTGCCCACTTTGTTGATGTGTGCTTTCATTTGCATTCCAACAGGAACAGCCTTAAGGGAGGGGTAGTGAGGCTGCTTAGAGGTAGGCAGTTGGTGCTCACAGGCCAGCAGGGCCTCCTGGTGCCTCACTAACAGTGCATTTGCACCTGGGGTGCTGGGAAGCCTCTGGGCAGTGCCCATATGGTTTGGAGCTCTGTGACCTGGCCAGGTACTAGGCGCCTCCTGCTGACTTGACCCAGTGTTCCAACTGGAGTTGCCATAGCAAAAAGGGCACAGGGCCCCTTGGGGGTTTGCTGTAAGTTCTCACTAGTTCTCACAGGCCTTCGGGGATGCACAGGATGTGTAGAGCCGCACATCCCTCCCCTGACCATTCTGCTGGGAACGGCTTGGGCCAGGGTCCTAGGCAAATACACTTTCCACCTCCCCTCCTGCTCCATCTTCCCACATCCTGGTTGAACCCGTGTGACACAGCTCCCCACCGCCTCTGCCCTTGCCAGTCCTGGAAGTGGCTGGTGTATGGATCCGCCACCTGTCTCACAATCAACCTCATCTCTCTTGCTCAGAGCATAAGGGAGATACAAGGTTAGCAGGTCAGCGAATCTGGGCATCTCCTTTCTGCGCTAGTGTCTGCTTAACTCTTGTCTTCCCGCTTGCCTTTGCCTCTCTGGCCCAGATCCCTGCCTGCTACTTCCTGCTATTGAGCAGCCAAGGATTATACTGGCTAGAGGCTGGAGCTGGCAATCCTGGTGCCCGTGGCTCACAGACATATGTTTTAGGCTCCTTCAGGAAGCTCTGCTAAGACACCAGGGAAAGGGATATCTGACCCTTCCCTGCCGTGACCAAGGCACACTAGCACCCAGCAATGATATTCATAGGCAGCATCATCACTGTCATGCAGATCTCCAAGAGCAGAGGCAGCTTGGCCTCAAGTACGGAGACCTTTGTGTAGCGGACAGCACAAGAGGGGAGCCTTCGCCATATGATTGGTTTCCGGGAACTTCAAAAAACAAGTAACGTGTAAACACTTTGAGCTCCCTCTGTCCAACCTCATACCTGACACACTCATGCAACCGCACATGAACAAAAAATTCCTCACAGGCGAGCCGACTCTCTCTCTCTCTCTCTTTCTCTCTCTTCATCCCCGCCACCCACACATGCTCACTATAACACACTGTGCCAGGTCCTCCTGGATCTACATCCACATACCTATTTCCACATATGCAGACTTAGGCTTAGGAAGCACACTCCTGTACAGCATCAGGAACGCACGCATGTAGGCAAGCAGGGGCACACACACGCACACGTGAGCGCACCCAGTACACAGTGGCTTGGAAGGTGCTAAGGGGTTTTCGAGGACTGTGTCCTACTTGCTCAAGTCCAGGGTGTTGTTCTCGTGGTGGGCGTGGCTAAGAAGCCCAGCGCTGCTTACTGGACAGTCCATTGGCACTTGGGCCTCCCCCTGCTGTCCTCACCAGTCTCCCATTCCCTGAACCATGCAGCTTCGGAGACCTGGGTAGCAACAAACTCTTCGGGAAAGCAATCAAGGCAGAAATGTCAATGTAACAGGACCACATGATTACGCCCCAGTAGTGCCCCAACCAAGGATGGCATTCGTTACCCCTCAGGTCTACACCCTAAAGCACAGCGCTGCGCACAGAGAATGGGGCAGGCCTGTGCCCCAGAATCCCTTGCCTCTTCTCCCTTCTACTTGGTCCCAGGGTGGTGGGGCGCCCAACCTGGCCTTCCTAGCCACCACCTGCCATCTGCAGCTGAGTTCCTGAGGCTTGTCCCCTGCACACATACCTCCTTTGCTGATAACTCCCTCCGAGTTCTCTCTCCTAGCCCTCCTGTCCCTGCCTTGCTGCTCTGGACTGCTTTCAACTCACACATGCCTCTGCGTCACTGCCTCTTTGCCTCTGCCTCTGCTTCCCAATTTCCCCCTCCTCCTCTTGAGGTTCACAGGCTGCACACCTCCCCATGCACCTCTTCACTTCTTCTGGGGAAATTACAACTGCCTCAACCTGGCCTAGCCCTTCTTATCTTCTCCAAATCTCCCTCTGCTCTCACCCTCTGCACACCTGGGATCTCTCAGTCCTCTGGTGAACACCAATCCCCATTTATCTAATCTGTTGTCTGCCTGCTCTGTGCCCAAGCCCCTCTGCTCCTTTTCTGTGCACAGGAGGTTTGTGACAAAGGTAGGAGGGAAGCGGCACTCCTTTCCTGCCTTCTGGTTTTATGACTGACATCCGATTGGTCTGGAAACGGCCTCTGCCCCCTTGGCCAACACCACCTGAAGACCTTGCCTGGCTTGCTAGGCAGCAGCCCTGTGTTTTTCTGAGCAGGAAGGACTGCACATATGCGACCCACTATGCAGAAAAGCCTCCAGGGGGTGGCCGGATGTTTTGTTTCTCCATTCCTTGCCCACTTTGTTGATGTGTGCTTTCATTTGCATTCCAACAGGAACAGCCTTAAGGGAGGGGTAGTGAGGCTGCTTAGAGGTAGGCAGTTGGTGCTCACAGGCCAGCAGGGCCTCCTGGTGCCTCACTAACAGTGCATTTGCACCTGGGGTGCTGGGAAGCCTCTGGGCAGTGCCCATATTGTTTGGAGCTCTGTGACATGGCTAGGTACTAGGCGCCTCCTGCTGACTTGAGCCAGTGTTCCAACTGGAGTTGCCATAGCAAAAAGGGCACAGGGCCCCTTGGGGGTTTGCTGTAAGTTCTCACTAGTTCTCACAGGCCTTCGGGGATGCACAGGATGTGTAGAGCCGCACATCCCTCCCCTGACCATTCTGCTGGGAACGGCTTGGGCCAGGGTCCTAGGCAAATACACTTTCCACCTCCCCTCCTGCTCCATCTTCCCACATCCTGGTTGAACCCGTGTGACACAGCTCCCCACCGCCTCTGCCCTTGCCAGTCCTGGAAGTGGCTGGTGTATGGATCCGCCACGTCTCTCACAATCAACCTCATCTCTCTTGCTCAGAGCATAAGGGAGATACAAGGTTAGCAGGTCAGCGAATCTGGGCATCTCCTTTCTGCGCTAGTGTCTGCTTAACTCTTGTCTTCCCGCTTGCCTTGGCCTCTCTGGCCCAGATCCCTGCCTGCTACTTCCTGCTATTGAGCAGCCAAGGATTATACTGGCTAGAGGCAGGAGCTGGCATTCCTGGTGCCCGTGGCTCACAGCCATATGTTTTAGGCTCCTTCAGGAAGCTCTGCTAAGACACCAGGGAAAGGGATATCTGACCCTTCCCTGCCGTGACCAAGGCACACTAGCACCCAGCAATGATATTCATAGGCAGCATCATCACTGTCATGCCGATCTCCAAGAGCAGAGGCAGCTTGGCATCAAGTACGGAGACCTTTCTGTAGCGGACAGCACAAGTGGGGAGCCTTCGCCATATGATTGGTTTCCGGGAACTTCAAAAAACAAGTAACGTGTAAACACTTTGAACTCCCTCTGTCCAACCTCATACCTGACACACTCATGCAACCGCACATGAACAAAAAATTCCTCACTGGCGAGCCGACTCTCTCTCTCTCTCTTTCTCTCTCTTCCTCCCCGCCACCCCCACATGCTCACTATAACACACTGTGCCGGGTCCTCCTGGATCTACATCCACATACCTATTTGCACATATGCAGACTTAGGCTTAGGAAGCACACTCCTGTACAGCATCAGGAACACACGCATGTAGGCAAGCAGGGGCACACACACGCACACGTGAGCGCACCCAGTACACAGTGGCTTGGAAGGTGCTAAGGGGTTTTCGAGGACTGTGTCCTACTTCCTCAAGTCCAGGGTGTTGTTCTCGTGGTGGGCGTGGCTAAGGAGCCCAGCGCTGCTTACTGGACAGTCCATTGGCACTTGGGCCTCCCCCTGCTGTCCTCAACAGTCTCCCATTCCCTGAACCATGCAGCTTCGGAGACCTGGGTAGCAACAAACTCTTCGGGAAAGCAATCAAGGCAGAAATGTCAATGTAACAGGACCACATGATTACGCCCCAGTAGTGCCCCAACCAAGGATGGCATTCGTTACCCCTCAGGTCTACACCCTAAAGCCCAGCGCTGCGCGCAGAGAATGGGGCAGGCCTGTGCCCCAGAATCCCTTGCCTCTTCTTCCTTCTACTTGGTCCCAGGGTGGTGGGGCGCCCAACCTGGCCTTCCTAGCCACCACCTGCCATCTGCAGCTGAGTTCCTGAGGCTTGTCCCCTGCACACATACCTCCTTTGCTGATAACTCCCTCCGAGTTCTCTCTCCTAGCCCTCCTGTCCCTGCCTTGCTGCTCTGGACTGCTTTCAACTCACACATGCCTCTGCGTCACTGCCTCTTTGCCTCTTTCTCTGCTTCCCAATTTCCCCCTCCTCCTCTTGAGGTTCACAGGCTGCACACCTCCCCATGCACCTCTTCACTTCTTCTGGGGAATTTACAACTGCCTCACCCTGGCCTAGCCCTTCTTATCTTCTCCAAATCTCCCTCTGCTCTCACCCTCTGCACACCTGGGATCTCTCAGTCCTCTGGTGAACACCAATCCCCATTTATCTAATCTGTTGTCTGCCTGCTCTGTGCCCAAGCCCCTCTGCTCCTTTTCTGTGCACAGGAGGTTTGTGACAAAGGTAGGAGGGAAGCGGCACTCCTTTCCTGCCTTCTGGTTTTATGACTGACATCCGATTGGTCTGGAAACGGCCTCTGCCCCCTTGGCCAACACCACCTGAAGACCTTGCCTGGCTTGCTAGGCAGCAGCCCTGTGTTGTTCTGAGCAGGAAGGACTGCACATATGCGACCCACTATGCAGAAAAGCCTCCAGGGGGTGGCCGGATGTTTTGTTTCTCCATTCCTTGCCCACTTTGTTGATGTGTGCTTTCATTTGCATTCCAACAGGAACAGCCTTAAGGGAGGGGTAGTGAGGCTGCTTAGAGGTAGGCAGTTGGTGCTCACAGGCCAGCAGGGCCTCCTGGTGCCTCACTAACAGTGCATTTGCACCTGGGGTGCTGGGAAGCCTCTGGGCAGTGCCCATATGGTTTGGAGCTCTGTGACCTGGCCAGGTACTAGGCGCCTCCTGCTGACTTGAGCCAGTGTTCCAACTGGAGTTGCCATAGCAAAAAGGGCACAGGGCCCCTTGGGGGTTTGCTGTAAGTTCTCACTAGTTCTCACAGGCCTTCGGGGATGCACAGGATGTGTAGAGCCGCACATCCCTCCCCTGACCATTCTGCTGGGAACGGCTTGGGCCAGGGTCCTAGGCAAATACACTTTCCACCTCCCCTCCTGCTCCATCTTCCCACATCCTGGTTGAACCCGTGTGACACAGCTCCCCACCGCCTCTGCCCTTGCCAGTCCTGGAAGTGGCTGGTGTATGGATCCGCCACCTGTCTCACAATCAACCTCATCTCTCTTGCTCAGAGCATAAGGGAGATACAAGGTTAGCAGGTCAGCGAATCTGGGCATCTCCTTTCTGCGCTAGTGTCTGCTTAACTCTTGTCTTCCCGCTTGCCTTTGCCTCTCTGGCCCAGATCCCTGCCTGCTACTTCCTGCTATTGAGCAGCCAAGGATTATACTGGCTAGAGGCTGGAGCTGGCAATCCTGGTGCCCGTGGCTCACAGACATATGTTTTAGGCTCCTTCAGGAAGCTCTGCTAAGACACCAGGGAAAGGGATATCTGACCCTTCCCTGCCGTGACCAAGGCACACTAGCACCCAGCAATGATATTCATAGGCAGCATCATCACTGTCATGCAGATCTCCAAGAGCAGAGGCAGCTTGGCCTCAAGTACGGAGACCTTTGTGTAGCGGACAGCACAAGAGGGGAGCCTTCGCCATATGATTGGTTTCCGGGAACTTCAAAAAACAAGTAACGTGTAAACACTTTGAGCTCCCTCTGTCCAACCTCATACCTGACACACTCATGCAACCGCACATGAACAAAAAATTCCTCACAGGCGAGCCGACTCTCTCTCTCTCTCTCTTTCTCTCTCTTCATCCCCGCCACCCACACATGCTCACTATAACACACTGTGCCAGGTCCTCCTGGATCTACATCCACATACCTATTTCCACATATGCAGACTTAGGCTTAGGAAGCACACTCCTGTACAGCATCAGGAACGCACGCATGTAGGCAAGCAGGGGCACACACACGCACACGTGAGCGCACCCAGTACACAGTGGCTTGGAAGGTGCTAAGGGGTTTTCGAGGACTGTGTCCTACTTGCTCAAGTCCAGGGTGTTGTTCTCGTGGTGGGCGTGGCTAAGAAGCCCAGCGCTGCTTACTGGACAGTCCATTGGCACTTGGGCCTCCCCCTGCTGTCCTCACCAGTCTCCCATTCCCTGAACCATGCAGCTTCGGAGACCTGGGTAGCAACAAACTCTTCGGGAAAGCAATCAAGGCAGAAATGTCAATGTAACAGGACCACATGATTACGCCCCAGTAGTGCCCCAACCAAGGATGGCATTCGTTACCCCTCAGGTCTACACCCTAAAGCACAGCGCTGCGCACAGAGAATGGGGCAGGCCTGTGCCCCAGAATCCCTTGCCTCTTCTCCCTTCTACTTGGTCCCAGGGTGGTGGGGCGCCCAACCTGGCCTTCCTAGCCACCACCTGCCATCTGCAGCTGAGTTCCTGAGGCTTGTCCCCTGCACACATACCTCCTTTGCTGATAACTCCCTCCGAGTTCTCTCTCCTAGCCCTCCTGTCCCTGCCTTGCTGCTCTGGACTGCTTTCAACTCACACATGCCTCTGCGTCACTGCCTCTTTGCCTCTGCCTCTGCTTCCCAATTTCCCCCTCCTCCTCTTGAGGTTCACAGGCTGCACACCTCCCCATGCACCTCTTCACTTCTTCTGGGGAAATTACAACTGCCTCAACCTGGCCTAGCCCTTCTTATCTTCTCCAAATCTCCCTCTGCTCTCACCCTCTGCACACCTGGGATCTCTCAGTCCTCTGGTGAACACCAATCCCCATTTATCTAATCTGTTGTCTGCCTGCTCTGTGCCCAAGCCCCTCTGCTCCTTTTCTGTGCACAGGAGGTTTGTGACAAAGGTAGGAGGGAAGCGGCACTCCTTTCCTGCCTTCTGGTTTTATGACTGACATCCGATTGGTCTGGAAACGGCCTCTGCCCCCTTGGCCAACACCACCTGAAGACCTTGCCTGGCTTGCTAGGCAGCAGCCCTGTGTTTTTCTGAGCAGGAAGGACTGCACATATGCGACCCACTATGCAGAAAAGCCTCCAGGGGGTGGCCGGATGTTTTGTTTCTCCATTCCTTGCCCACTTTGTTGATGTGTGCTTTCATTTGCATTCCAACAGGAACAGCCTTAAGGGAGGGGTAGTGAGGCTGCTTAGAGGTAGGCAGTTGGTGCTCACAGGCCAGCAGGGCCTCCTGGTGCCTCACTAACAGTGCATTTGCACCTGGGGTGCTGGGAAGCCTCTGGGCAGTGCCCATATTGTTTGGAGCTCTGTGACATGGCTAGGTACTAGGCGCCTCCTGCTGACTTGAGCCAGTGTTCCAACTGGAGTTGCCATAGCAAAAAGGGCACAGGGCCCCTTGGGGGTTTGCTGTAAGTTCTCACTAGTTCTCACAGGCCTTCGGGGATGCACAGGATGTGTAGAGCCGCACATCCCTCCCCTGACCATTCTGCTGGGAACGGCTTGGGCCAGGGTCCTAGGCAAATACACTTTCCACCTCCCCTCCTGCTCCATCTTCCCACATGGTTGAACCCGTGTGACACAGCTCCCCACCGCCTCTGCCCTTGCCAGTCCTGGAAGTGGCTGGTGTATGGATCCGCCACCTGTCTCACAATCAACCTCATCTCTCTTGCTCAGAGCATAAGGGAGATACAAGGTTAGCAGGTCAGCGAATCTGGGCATCTCCTTTCTGCGCTAGTGTCTGCTTAACTCTTGTCTTCCCGCTTGCCTTGGCCTCTCTGGCCCAGATCCCTGCCTGCTACTTCCTGCTATTGAGCAGCCAAGGATTATACTGGCTAGAGGCAGGAGCTGGCAATCCTGGTGCCCGTGGCTCACAGACATATGTTTTAGGCTCCTTCAGGAAGCTCTGCTAAGACACCAGGGAAAGGGATATCTGACCCTTCCCTGCCGTGACCAAGGCACACTAGCACCCAGCAATGATATTCATAGGCAGCATCATCACTGTCATGGAGATCTCCAAGAGCAGATGCAGCTTGGCATCAAGTACGGAGACCTTTGTGTAGCGGACAGCACAAGAGGGGAGCCTTCGCCATATGATTGGTTTCCGGGAACTTCAAAAAACAAGTAACGTGTAAACACTTTGAACTCCCTCTGTCCAACCTCATACCAGACACACTCATGCAACCGCACATGAACAAAAAATTCCTCACAGGCGAGCCGACTCTCTCTCTCTCTCTTTCTCTCTCTTCCTCCCCGCCACCCCCACCTGCTCACTATAACACACTGTGATGGGTCCTCCTGGATCTACATCCACATACCTATTTGCACATATGCAGACTTAGGCTTAGGAAGCACACTCTTGTACAGCATCAGGAACGCACGCATGTAGGCAAGCAGGGGCACACACACGCACACGTGAGCGCACCCAGTACACAGTGGCTTGGAAGGTGCTAAGGGGTTTTCGAGGACTGTGTCCTACTTGCTCAAGTCCAGGGTGTTGTTCTCGTGGTGGGCGTGGCTAAGGAGCCCAGTGCTGCTTACTGGACAGTCCATTGGCACTTGGGCCTCCCCCTGCTGTCCTCACCAGTCTCCCATTCCCTGAACCATGCAGCTTCGGAGACCTGGGTAGCAACAAACTCTTCGGGAAAGCAATCAAGGCAGAAATGTCAATGTAACAGGACCACATGATTATGCCCCAGTAGTGCCCCAACCAAGGATGGCATTTGTTACCCCTTAGGTCTAGACCCTAAAGCACAGTGCTGCGCACAGAGAATGGGGCAGGCCTGTGCCCCAGAATCCCTTGCCTCTTCTCCCTTCTACTTGGTCCTAGGGTGGTGGGGCGCCCAACCTGGCCTTCCTAGCCACCACCTGCCATCTGCAGCTGAGTTCCTGAGGCTTGACCCCTGCTCACATACCTCCTTTGCTGATAACTCCCTCCGAGTTCTCTCTCCTAGACCTCCTGTCCCTGCCTTGCTGCTCTCGACTGCTTTCAACTCACACATGCCTCTGCGTCACTGCCTCTTTGCCTCTGCCTCTGCTTCCCAATTTCCCCCTCCTCCTCTTGAGGTTCACAGGCTGCACACCTCCCCATGCACCTCTTCACTTCTTCTGGGGAAATTACAACTGCCTCACCCTGGCCTAGCCCTTCTTATCTTCTCCAAATCTCCCTCTGCTCTCACCCTCTGCACACCTGGGATCTCTCAGTCCTCTGGTGAACACCAATCCCCATTTATCTAATCTATTGTCTGCCTGCTCTGTGCCCCAGCCCCTCTGCTCCGTTTCTGTCCACAGGAGGTTTGTGACAAATGTAGGAGGGAAGCGGCACTCCTTTCCTGCCTTCTGGTTTTATGACTGACATCCGATTGGTCTGGAAACGGCCTCTGCCCCCTTGGCAAGACCTGAAGACCTTGCCTGGCTTGCTAGGCAGCAGCCCTGTGTTTTTCTGAGCAGGAAGGACTGCACATATGCGACCCACTATGCAGAAAAGCCTCCAGGGGGTGGCCGGATGTTTTGTTTCTCCATTCCTTGCCCACTTTGTTGATGTGTGCTTTCATTTGCATTCCAACAGGAACAGCCTTAAGGGAGGGGTAGTGAGGCTGCTTAGAGGTAGGCAGTTGGTGCTCACAGGCCAGCAGGGCCTCCTGGTGCCTCACTAACAGTGCATTTGCACCTGGGGTGCTGGGAAGCCTCTGGGCAGTGCCCATATAGTTTGGAGCTCTGTGACATGGCCAGGTACTAGGCGCCTCCTGCTGACTTGAGCCAGTGTTCCAACTGGAGTTGCCATAGCCAAAAGGGCACAGGGCCCCTTGGGGGTTTGCTGTAAGTTCTCACTAGTTCTCACAGGCCTTCGGGGATGCACAGGATGTGTAGAGCCGCACATCCCTCCCCTGACCATTCTGCTGGGAACGGCTTGGGCCAGGGTCCTAGGCAAATACACTTTCCACCTCCCCTCCTGCTCCATCTTCCCACATCCTGGTTGAACCCGTGTGACACAGCTCCCCACCGCCTCTGCCCTTGCCAGTCCTGGAAGTGGCTGGTGTATGGATCCGCCACCTGTCTCACAATCAACCTCATCTCTCTTGCTCAGAGCATAAGGGAGATACAAGGTTAGCAGGTCAGCGAATCTGGGCATCTCCTTTCTGCGCTAGTGTCTGCTTAACTCTTGTCTTCCCGCTTGCCTTGGCCTCTCTGGCCCAGATCCCTGCCAGCTACTTCCTGCTATTGAGCAGCCAAGGATTATACTGGCTAGAGGCAGGAGCTGGCAATCCTGGTGCCCGTGGCTCACAGCCATATGTTTTAGGCTCCTTCAGGAAGCTCTGCTAAGACACCAGGGAAAGGGATATCTGACCCTTCCCTGCCGTGACCAAGGCACACTAGCACCCAGCAATGATATTCATAGGCAGCATCATCACTGTCATGCAGTTCTCCAAGAGCAGAGGCAGCTTGGCATCAAGTACGGAGACCTTTGTGTAGCGGACAGCACAAGAGGGGAGCCATCGCCATATGATTGGTTTCCGGGAACTTCAAAAAACAAGTAACGTGTAAACACTTTGAACTCCCTATGTCCAACCTCATTCCTGACACACTCATGCAACCGCACATGAACAAAAAATTCCTCACAGGCGAGCCGACTCTCTCTCTCTTTCTCTCTCTTCCTCCCCGCCACCTCCACCTGCTCACTATAACACACTGTGCCGGGTCCTCCTGGATCTACATCCACATACCTATTTGCACATATGCAGACTTAGGCTTAGGAAGCACACTCTTGTACAGCATCAGGAACGCACGCATGTAGGCAAGCAGGGGCACACACACGCACACGTGAGCGCACCCAGTACACAGTGGCTTGGAAGGTGCTAAGGGGTTTTCGAGGACTGTGTCCTACTTGCTCAAGTCCAGGGTGTTGTTCTCGAGGTGGGCGTGGCTAAGTAGCCCAGCGCTGCTTACTGGACAGTCCATTGGCACTTGGGCCTCCCCCTGCTGTCCTCACCAGTCTCCCATTCCCTGAACCATGCAGCTTCGGAGACCTGGGTAGCAACAAACTCTTCGGGAAAGCAATCAAGGCAGAAATGTCAATGTAACAGGACCACATGATTACGCCCCAGTAGTGCCCCAACCAAGGATGGCATTCGTTACCCCTCAGGTCTACACCCTAAAGCCCAGCGCTGCGCGCAGAGAATGGGGCAGGCCTGTGCCCCAGAATCCCTTGCCTCTTCTCCCTTCTACTTGGTCCCAGGGTGGTGGGGCGCCCAACCTGGCCTTCCTAGCCACCACCTGCCATCTGCAGCTGAGTTCCTGAGGCTTGTCCCCTGCACACATACCTCCTTTGCTGATAACTCCCTCTGAGTTCTCTCTCCTAGCCCTCCTGTCCCTGCCTTGCTGCTCTGGACTGCTTTCAACTCACACATGCCTCTGCGTCACTGCCTCTTTGCCTCTGCCTCTGCTTCCCAATTTCCCCCTCCTCCTCTTGAGGTTCACAGGCTGCACACCTCCCCATGCACCTCTTCACTTCTTCTGGTGAAATTACAACTGCCTCACCCTGTCCTAGCCCTTCTTATCTTCTCCAAATCTCCCTCTGCTCTCACCCTCTGCACACCTGGGATCTCTCAGTCCTCTGGTGAACACCAATCCCCATTTATCTAATCTGTTGTCTGCCTGCTCTGTGCCCAAGCCCCTCTGCTCCGTTTCTGTGCACAGGAGGTTTGTGACAAAGGTAGGAGGGAAGCGGCACTCCTTTCCTGCCTTCTGGTTTTATGACTGACATCCGATTGGTCTGGAAACGGCCTCTGCCCCCTTGGCCAAGACCACCTGAAGACCTTGCCTGGCTTGCTAGGCAGCAGCCCTGTGTTTTTCTGAGCAGGAAGGACTGCACATATGCGACCCACTATGCAGAAAAGCCTCCAGGGGGTGGCCGGATGTTTTATTTCTCCATTCCTTGCCCACTTTGTTGATGTGTGCTTTCATTTGCATTCCAACAGGAACAGCCTTAAGGGAGGGGTAGTGAGGCTGCTTAGAGGTAGGCAGTTGGTGCTCACAGGCCAGCAGGGCCTCCTGGTGCCTCACTAACAGTGCATTTGCACCTGGGGTGCTGGGAAGCCTCTGGGCAGTGCCCATATGGTTTGGAGCTCTGTGACATGGCCAGGTACTAGGCGCCTCCTGCTGACTTGAGCCAGTGTTCCAACTGGAGTTGCCATAGTAAAAAGGGCACAGGGCCACTTGGGGGTTTGCTGTAAGTTCTCACTAGTTCTCAAAGGCCTTCGGGGATGCACAGGATGTGTAGAGCCGCACATCCCTCCCCTGACCATTCTGCTGGGAACGGCATGGGCCAGGGTCCTAGGCAAATACACTTTCCACCTCCCCTCCTGCTCCATCTTCCCACATCATGGTTGAACCCGTGTGACACAGCTCCCCACCGCCTCTGCCCTTGCCAGTCCTGGAAGTGGCTGGTGTATGGATCCGCCACCTGTCTCACAATCAACCTCATCTCTCTTGCTCAGAGCATAAGGGAGATACAAGGTTAGCAGGTCAGCGAATCTGGGCATCTCCTTTCTGCGCTAGTGTCTGCTTAACTCTTGTCTTCCCGCTTGCCTTGGCCTCTCTGGCCCAGATCCCTGCCTGCTACTTCCTGCTATTGAGCAGCCAAGGATTATACTGGCGAGAGGCAGGAGCTGGCAATCCTGGTGCCCGTGGCTCACAGCCATATGTTTTAGGCTCCTTCAGGAAGCTCTGCTAAGACACCAGGGAAAGGCATATCTGACCCTTCCTGCCGTGACCAAGGCACACTAGCACCCAGCAATGATATTCATAGGCAGCATCATCACTGTCATGCAGATCTCCAAGAGCAGAGGCAGCTTGGCATCAAGTACGGAGACCTTTGTGTAGCGGACAGCACAAGAGGGGAGCCTTCGCCATATGATTGGTTTCCGGGAACTTCAAAAAACAAGTAACGTGTAAACACTTTGAACTCCCTCTGTCCAACCTCTTACCTGACACACTCATGCAACCGCACATGAACAAAAAATTCCTCACAGGCGAGCCGACTCTCTCTCTCTTTCTCTCTCTTCCTCCCCGCCACCCCCACATGCTCACTATAACACACTGTGCCGGGTCCTCCTGGATCTACATCCACATACTTATTTGCACATATGCAGACTTAGGCTTAGGAAGCACACTCCTGTACAGCATCAGGAACGCACGCATGTAGGCAAGCAGGGGCACACACACGCACACGTGAACGCACCCAGTACACAGTGGCTTGGAAGGTGCTAAGGGGTTTTCGAGGACTGTGTCCTACTTGCTCAAGTCCAGGGTGTTGTTCTCGTGGTGGGCGTGGCTAAGGAGCCCAGCGCTGCTTACTGGACAGTCCATTGGCACTTGGGCCTCCCCCTGCTGTCCTCACCAGTCTCCCATTCCCTGAACCATGCAGCTTTGGAGACCTGGGTAGCAACAAACTCTTCGGGAAAGCAATCAAGGCAGAAATGTCAATGTAACAGGACCACATGATTACGCCCCAGTAGTGCCCCAACCAAGGATGGCATTCGTTACCCCTCAGGTCTACACCCTAAAGCACAGCGCTGCGCGCATAGAATGGGGCAGGCCTGTGCCCCAGAATCCCTTGCCTCTTCTCCCTTCTACTTGGTCCCAGGGTGGTGGGGTGCCCAACCTGGCCTTCCTAGCCACCACCTGCCATCTGCAGCTGAGTTCCTGAGGCTTGTCCCCTGCACACATACCTCCTTTGCTGATAACTCCCTCCGAGTTCTCTCTCCTAGCCCTCCTGTCCCTGCCTTGCTGCTCTGGACTGCTTTCAACTCACACATGCCTCTGCGTCACTGCCTCTTTGCCTCTGCCTCTGCTTCCCAATTTCCCCCTCCTCCTCTTGAGGTTCAAGGCTGCACACCTCCCCATGCACCTCTTCACTTCTTCTGGGGAAATAACAACTGCCTCACCCTGGCCTAGCCCTTCTTATCTTCTCCAAATCTCCCTCTGCTCTCACCCTCTGCACACCTGGGATCTCTCAGTCCTCTGGTGAACACCAATCCCCATTTATCTAATCTGTTGTCTGCCTGCTCTGTGCCCAAGCCCCTCTGCTCCTTTTCTGTGCACAGGAGGTTTGTGACAAAGGTAGGAGGGAAGCGGCACTCCTTTCCTGCCTTCTGGTTTTATGACTGACATCCGATTGGTCTGGAAACGGCCTCTGCCCCCTTGGCCAAGACCACCTGAAGACCTTGCCTGGCTTGCTAGGCAGCAGCCCTGTGTTTTTCTGAGCAGGAAGGACTGCACATATGCGACCCACTATGCAGAAAAGCCTCCAGGGGGTGGCCGGATGTTTTGTTTCTCCATTCCTTGCCCACTTTGTTGATGTGTGCTTTCATTTGCATTCCAACAGGAACAGCCTTAAGGGAGGGGTAGTGAGGCTGCTTAGAGGTAGGCAGTTGGTGCTCACAGGCCAGCAGGGACTCCTGGTGCCTCACTAACAATGCATTTGCACCTTGGGTGCTGGGAAGCCTCTGGGCAGTGCCCATATGGTTTGGAGCTCTGTGACATGGCCAGGTACTAGGCGCCTCCTGCTGACTTGAGCCAGTGTTCCAACTGGAGTTGCCATAGCACAAAGGGCACAGGGCCCCTTGGGGGTTTGCTGTAAGTTCTCACTAGTTCTCACAGGCCTTCGGGGATGCACAGGATGTGTAGAGCCGCACATTCCGCCCCTGACCATTCTGCTGGGAACGGCTTGGGCCAGGGTCCTAGGCAAATACACTTTCCACCTCCCCTCCTGCTCCATCTTCCCACATCCTGGTTGAACCCGTGTGACACAGCTCCCCACCGCCTCTGCCCTTGCCAGTCCTGGAAGTGGCTGGTGTATGGATCCACCACCTCTCTCACAATCAACCTCATCTCTCTTGCTCAGAGCATAAGGGAGATACAAGGTTAGCAGGTCAGCGAATCTGGGCATCTCCTTTCTGCGCTAGTGTCTGCTTAACTCTTGTCTTCCCGCTTGCCTGGGCCTCTCTGGCCCAGATCCCTGCCTGCTACTTCCTGCTATTGAGCAGCCAAGGATTATACTGGCTAGAGGCAGGAGCTGGCAATCCAGTTGCCCGTGGCTCACAGACATATGTTTTAGGCTCCTTCAGGAAGCTCTGCTAAGACACCAGGGAAAGGGATATCTGACCCTTCCCTGCCGTGACCAAGGCACACTAGCACCCAGCAATGATATTCATAGGCAGCATCATCACTGTCATGCAGATCTCCAAGAGCAGAGGCAGCTTGGCATCAAGTACGGAGACCTTTGTGTAGCGGACAGCACAAGAGGGGAGCCTTCGCCATATGATTGGTTTCCGGGAACTTCCAAAAACAAGTAACGTGTAAACACTTTGAACTCCCTCTGTCCAACCTCATACCTGACACACTCATGCAACCGCACATGAACAAAAATTCCTCACAGGCGAGCCGACTCTCTCTCTCTCTCTTTCTCTCTCTTCCTCCCTGCCACCCCCACCTGCTCACTATAACACACTGTGCCGGGTCCTCCTGGATCTACATCCACATACCTATTTGCACATATGCAGACTTAGGCTTAGGAAGCACACTCTTGTACAGCATCAGGAACGCACGCATGTAGGCAAGCAGGGGCACACACACGCACACGTGAGCGCACCCAGTACACAGTGGCTTGGAAGGTGCTAAGGGGTTTTCGAGGACTGTGTCCTACTTGCTCAAGTCCAGGGTGTTGTTCTCGTGGTGGGCGTGGCTAAGGAGCCCAGTGCTGCTTACTGGACAGTCCATTGGCACTTGGGCCTCCCCCTGCTGTCCTCACCAGTCTCCCATTCCCTGAACCATGCAGCTTCGGAGACCTGGGTAGCAACAAACTCTTCGGGAAAGCAATCAAGGCAGAAATGTCAATGTAACAGGACCACATGATTATGCCCCAGTAGTGCCCCAACCAAGGATGGCATTTGTTACCCCTTAGGTCTAGACCCTAAAGCACAGTGCTGCGCACAGAGAATGGGGCAGGCCTGTGCCCCAGAATCCCTTGCCTCTTCTCCCTTCTACTTGGTCCTAGGGTGGTGGGGCGCCCAACCTGGCCTTCCTAGCCACCACCTGCCATCTGCAGCTGAGTTCCTGAGGCTTGACCCCTGCTCACATACCTCCTTTGCTGATAACTCCCTCCGAGTTCTCTCTCCTAGACCTCCTGTCCCTGCCTTGCTGCTCTCGACTGCTTTCAACTCACACATGCCTCTGCGTCACTGCCTCTTTGCCTCTGCCTCTGCTTCCCAATTTCCCCCTCCTCCTCTTGAGGTTCACAGGCTGCACACCTCCCCATGCACCTCTTCACTTCTTCTGGGGAAATTACAACTGCCTCACCCTGGCCTAGCCCTTCTTATCTTCTCCAAATCTCCCTCTGCTCTCACCCTCTGCACACCTGGGATCTCTCAGTCCTCTGGTGAACACCAATCCCCATTTATCTAATCTATTGTCTGCCTGCTCTGTGCCCCAGCCCCTCTGCTCCGTTTCTGTCCACAGGAGGTTTGTGACAAAGGTAGGAGGGAAGCGGCACTCCTTTCCTGCCTTCTGGTTTTATGACTGACATCCGATTGGTCTGGAAACGGCCTCTGCCCCCTTGGCAAGACCTGAAGACCTTGCCTGGCTTGCTAGGCAGCAGCCCTGTGTTTTTCTGAGCAGGAAGGACTGCACATATGCGACCCACTATGCAGAAAAGCCTCCAGGGGGTGGCCGGATGTTTTGTTTCTCCATTCCTTGCCCACTTTGTTGATGTGTGCTTTCATTTGCATTCCAACAGGAACAGCCTTAAGGGAGGGGTAGTGAGGCTGCTTAGAGGTAGGCAGTTGGTGCTCACAGGCCAGCAGGGCCTCCTGGTGCCTCACTAACAGTGCATTTGCACCTGGGGTGCTGGGAAGCCTCTGGGCAGTGCCCATATAGTTTGGAGCTCTGTGACATGGCCAGGTACTAGGCGCCTCCTGCTGACTTGAGCCAGTGTTCCAACTGGAGTTGCCATAGCCAAAAGGGCACAGGGCCCCTTGGGGGTTTGCTGTAAGTTCTCACTAGTTCTCACAGGCCTTCGGGGATGCACAGGATGTGTAGAGCCGCACATCCCTCCCCTGACCATTCTGCTGGGAACGGCTTGGGCCAGGGTCCTAGGCAAATACACTTTCCACCTCCCCTCCTGCTCCATCTTCCCACATCCTGGTTGAACCCGTGTGACACAGCTCCCCACCGCCTCTGCCCTTGCCAGTCCTGGAAGTGGCTGGTGTATGGATCCGCCACCTGTCTCACAATCAACCTCATCTCTCTTGCTCAGAGCATAAGGGAGATACAAGGTTAGCAGGTCAGCGAATCTGGGCATCTCCTTTCTGCGCTAGTGTCTGCTTAACTCTTGTCTTCCCGCTTGCCTTGGCCTCTCTGGCCCAGATCCCTGCCAGCTACTTCCTGCTATTGAGCAGCCAAGGATTATACTGGCTAGAGGCAGGAGCTGGCAATCCTGGTGCCCGTGGCTCACAGCCATATGTTTTAGGCTCCTTCAGGAAGCTCTGCTAAGACACCAGGGAAAGGGATATCTGACCCTTCCCTGCCGTGACCAAGGCACACTAGCACCCAGCAATGATATTCATAGGCAGCATCATCACTGTCATGCAGATCTCCAAGAGCAGAGGCAGCTTGGCATCAAGTACGGAGACCTTTGTGTAGCGGACAGCACAAGAGGGGAGCCTTCGCCATATGATTGGTTTCCGGGAACTTCAAAAAACAAGTAACGTGTAAACACTTTGAACTCCCTCTGTCCAACCTCATACCTGACACACTCATGCAACCGCACATGAACAAAAATTCCTCACAGGCGAGCCGACTGTCTCTCTCTCTCTTTCTCTCTCTTCCTCCCCGCCACCCCCACATGCTCACTATAACACACTGTGCCGGGTCCTCCTGGATCTACATCCACATACCTATTTGCACATATGCAGACTTAGGCTTAGGAAGCACACTCTTGTACAGCATCAGGAACGCACGCACGTAGGCAAGCAGGGGCACACACACGCACACGTGAGCGCACCCAGTACACAGTGGCTTGGAAGGTGCTAAGGGGTTTTCGAGGACTGTGTCCTACTTGCTCAAGTCCAGGGTGTTGTTCTCGTGGTGGGCGTGGCTAAGGAGCCCAGCGCTGCTTACTGGACAGTCCATTGGCACTTGGGCCTCCCCTTGCTGTCCTCACCAGTGTCCCATTCCCTGAACCATGCAGCTTCGGAGACCTGGGTAGCAACAAACTCTTCGGGAAAGCAATCAAGGCAGAAATGTCAATGTAACAGGACCACATGATTACGCCCCAGTAGTGCCCCAACCAAGGATGGCATTCGTTACCCCTCAGGTCTACACCCTAAAGCCCAGCGCTGCGCGCAGAGAATGGGGCAGGCCTGTGCCCCAGAATCCCTTGCCTCTTCTCCCTTCTACTTGGTCCCAGGTTGGTGGGGCGCCCAACATGGCCTTCCTAGCCACCACCTGCCATCTGCAGCTGAGTTCCTGAGGCTTGTCCCCTGCACACATACCTCCTTTGCTGATAACTCCCTCCGAGTTCTCTCTCCTAGCCCTCCTGTCCCTGCCTTGCTGCTCTGGACTGCTTTCAACTCACACATGCCTCTGCGTCACTGCCTCTTTGCCTCTTTCTCTGCTTCCCAATTTCCCCCTCCTCCTCTTGAGGTTCACAGGCTGCACACCTCCCCATGCACCTCTTCACTTCTTCTGGGGAAATTACAACTGCCTCACCCTGGCCTAGCCCTTCTTATCTTCTCCAAATCTCACTCTGCTCTCACCCTCTGCACACCTGGGATCTCTCAGTCCTCTGGTGAACACCAATCCCCATTTATCTAATCTGTTGTCTGCCTGCTCTGTGCCCAAGCCCCTCTGCTCCTTTTCTGTGCACAGGAGGTTTGTGACAAAGGTAGGAGGGAAGCCGCACTCCTTTCCTGCCTTCTGGTTTTATGACTGACATCCGATTGGTCTGGAAACGGCCTCTGCCCCCTTGGCCAAGACCACCTGAAGACCTTGCCTGGCTTGCTAGGCAGCAGCCCTGTGTTTTTCTGAGCAGGAAGGACTGCACATATGCGACCCACTATGCAGAAAAGCCTCCAGGGGGTGGCCGGATGTTTTGTTTCTCCATTCCTTGCCCACTTTGTTGATGTGTGCTTTCATTTGCATTCCAACAGGAACAGCCTTAAGGGAGGGGTAGTGAGGCTGCTTAGAGGTAGGCAGTTGGTGCTCACAGGCCAGCAGGGCCTCCTGGTGCCTCACTAACAGTGCATTTGCACCTGGGGTGCTGGGAAGCCTCTGGGCAGTGCCCATATGGTTTGGAGCTCTGTGACATGGCCAGGTACTAGGCGCCTCCTGCTGACTTGAGCCAGTGTTCCAACTGGAGTTGCCATAGCCAAAAGGGCACAGGGCCCCTTGGGGGTTTGCTGTAAGTTCTCACTAGTTCTCACAGGCCTTCGGGGATGCACAGGATGTGTAGAGCCGCACATCCCTCCCCTGACCATTCTGCTGGGAACGGCTTGGGCCAGGGTCCTAGGCAAATACACTTTCCACCTCCCCTCCTGCTCCATCTTCCCACATCCTGGTTGAACCCGTGTGACACAGCTCCCCACCGCCTCTGCCCTTGCCAGTCCTGGAAGTGGCTGGTGTATGGATCCGCCACCTCTCTCACAATCAACCTCATCTCTCTTGCTCAGAGCATAAGGGAGATACAAGGTTAGCAGGTCAGCGAATCTGGGCATCTCCTTTCTGCGCTAGTGTCTGCTTAACTCTTGTCTTCCCGCTTGCCTTGGCCTCTCTGGCCCAGATCCCTGCCTGCTACTTCCTGCTATTGAGCAGCCAAGGATTATACTGGCTAGAGGCAGGAGCTGGCAATCCTGGTGCCCGTGGCTCACAGCCATATGTTTTAGGCTCCTTCAGGAAGCTCTGCTAAGACACCAGGGAAAGGGATATCTGACCCTTCCCTGCCGTGACCAAGGCACACTAGCACCCAGCAATGATATTCATAGGCAGCATCATCACTGTCATGCAGATCTCCAAGAGCAGAGGCAGCTTGGCATCAAGTACGGAGACCTTTGTGTAGCGGACAGCACAAGAGGGGAACCTTCGCCATATGATTGGTTTCCGGGAACTTCAAAAAACAAGTAACGTGTAAACACTTTGAACTCCCTCTGTCCAACCTCATACCTGACACACTCATGCAACCGCACATGAACAAAAAATTCCTCACAGGCGAGCTGACTCTCTCTCTCTCTCTTTCTCTCTCTTCCTCCCCGCCACCCCCACATGCTCACTATAACACACTGTGCCGGGTCCTCCTGGATCTACATCCACATACCTATTTGCACATATGCAGACTTAGGCTTAGGAAGCACACTCCTGTACAGCATCAGGAACACACGCATGTAGGCAAGGAGGGGCACACACACGCACACGTGAGCGCACCCAGTACACAGTGGCTTGGAAGGTGCTAAGGGTTTTTCGAGGACTGTGTCCTACTTGCTCAAGTCCAGGGTGTTGTTCTCGTGGTGGGCGTGGCTAAGGAGCCCAGTGCTGCTTAATGGACAGTCCATTGGCACTTGGGCCTCCCCCTGCTGTCCTCACCAGTCTCCCATTCCCTGAACCATGCAGCTTCGGAGACCTGGGTAGCAACAAACTCTTCGGGAAAGCAATCAAGGCAGAAATGTCAATGTAACAGGACCACATGATTATGCCCCAGTAGTGCCCCAACCAAGGATGGCATTTGTTACCGCTTAGGTCTAGACCCTAAAGCACAGCGCTGCGCGCAGAGAATGGGGCAGACCTGTGCCCCAGAATCCCTTGCCTCTTCTCCCTTCTACTTGGTCCCAGGGTGGTGGGGCGCCCAACCTGGCCTTCCTAGCCACGACCTGCCATCTGTAGCTGAGTTCCTGAGGCTTGTCCCCTGCACACATACCTCCTTTGCTGATAACTCCCTCCGAGTTCTCTCTCCTAGCCCTCCTGTCCCTGCCTTGCTGCTCTGGACTGCTTTCAACTCACACATGCCTCTGCGTCACTGCCTCTTTGCCTCTGCCTCTGCTTCCCAATTTCCCCCTCCTCCTCTTGAGGTTCACAGGCTGCACACCTCCCCATGCACCTCTTCACTTCTTCTGGGGAAATTACAACTGCCTCACCCTGGCCTAGCCCTTCTTATCTTCTCCAAATCTCCCTCTGCTCTCACCCTCTGCACACCTGGGATCTCTCAGTCCTCTGGTGAACACCAATCCCCATTTATCTAATCTGTTGTCTGCCTGCTCTGTGCCCAAGCCCCTCTGCTCCTTTTCTGTGCACAGGAGGTTTGTGACAAAGGTAGGAGGGAAGCGGCACTCCTTTCCTGCCTTCTGGTTTTATGACTGACATCCGATTGGTCAGGAAACGGCCTCTGCCCCCTTGGCCAAGACCACCTGAAGACCTTGCCTGGCTTGCTAGGCAGCAGCCCTGTGTTTTTCTGAGCAGGAAGGACTGCACATATGCGACCCACTATGCAGAAAAGCCTCCAGGGGGTGGCCGGATGTTTTGTTTCTCCATTCCTTGCCCACTTTGTTGATGTGTGCTTTCATTTGCATTCCAACAGGAACAACCTCAATGGAGGGGTAGTGAGGCTGCTTAGAGGTAGGCAGTTGGTGCTCACAGGCCAGCAGGGCCTCCTGGTGCCTCACTAACAGTGCATTTGCACCTGGGGTGCTGGGAAGCCTCTGGGCAGTGCCCATATGGTTTGGAGCTCTGTGACATGGCCAGGTACTAGGCGCCTCCTGCTGACTTGAGCCAGTGTTCCAACTGGAGTTGCCATAGCAAAAAGGGCACAGGGCCCCTTGGGGGTTTGCTGTAAGTTCTCACTAGTTCTCACAGGCCTTCGGGGATACACAGGATGTGTAGAGCCGCACATCCCTCCCCTGACCATTCTGCTGGGAACGGCTTGGGCCAGGGTCCTAGGCAAATACACTTTCCACCTCCCCTCCTGCTCCATCTTCCCACATCCTGGTTGAACCCGTGTGACACAGCTCCCCACCGCCTCTGCCCTTGCCAGTCCTGGAAGTGGCTGGTGTATGGATCCGCCACCTCTCTCACAATCAACCTCATCTCTCTTGCTCAGAGCATAAGGGAGATACAAGGTTAGCAGGTCAGCGAATCTGGGCATCTCCTTTCTGCGCTAGTGTCTGCTTAACTCTTGTCTTCCCGCTTGCCTTGGCCTCTCTGGCCCAGATCCCTGCCTGCTACTTCCTGCTATTGAGCAGCCAACGATTATACTGGCTAGAGGCCGGAGCTGGCAATCCTGGTGCCCGTGGCTCACAGACATATGTTTTAGGCTCCTTCAGGAAGCTCTGCTAAGACACCAGGGAAAGGGATATCTGACCCTTCCCTGCCGTGACCAAGGCACACTAGCACCCAGCAATGATATTCATAGGCAGCATCATCACTGTCATGCAGATCTCCAAGAGCAGAGGCACCTTGGTATCAAGTACGGTGACCTTTGTGTAGCGGACAGCACAAGAGGGGAGCCTTCGCCATATGATTGGTTTCCGGGAACTTCAAAAAACAAGTAACGTGTAAACACTTTGAACTCCCTCTGTCCAACCTCATACCTGACACACTCATGCAACCGCACATGAACAAAAAATTCCTCACAGGCGAGCAGACTATCTCTCTCTCTCTCTTTCTCTCTCTTCCTCCCCGCCACCCCCACATGCTCAGTATAACACACTGTGCCGGGTCCTCCTGGATCTACATCCACATACCTATTTGCACATATGCAGACTTAGGCTTAGGAAGCACACTCCTGTACAGCATCAGGAACACACGCATGTAGGCAAGCAGGGGCACACACACGCACACGTGAGCGCACCCAGTACACAGTGGCTTGGAAGGTGCTAAGGGGTTTTCGAGGACTGTGTCCTACTTGCTCAAGTCCAGGGTGTTGTTCTCGTGGTGGGCGTGGCTAAGGAGCCCAGCGCTGCTTACTGGACAGTCCATTGGCACTTGGGCCTCCCCCTGCTGTCCTCACCAGTCTCCCATTCCCTGAACCATGCCGCTTCGGAGACCTGGGTAGCAACAAACTCTTCGGGAAAGCAATCAAGGCAGAAATGTCAATGTAACAAGACCACATGATTACGCCCCAGTAGTGCCCCAACCAAGGATGGCATTCGTTACCCCTCAGGTCTACACCCTAAAGCCCAGCGCTGCGCGCAGAGAATGGGGCAGGCCTGTGCCCCAGAATCCCTTGCCTCTTCTCCCTTCTACTTGGTCCCAGGGTGGTGGGGCGCCCAACCTGGCCTTCCTAGCCACCACCTGCCATCTGCAGCTGAGTTCCTGAGGCTTGTCCCCTGCACACATACCTCCTTTGCTGATAACTCCCTCCGAGTTCTCTCTCCTAGCCCTCCTGTCCCTGCCTTGCTGCTTTGGTCTGCTTTCAACTCGCACAAGCCTCTGCGTCACTGCCTCTTTGCCTCTGCCTCTGCTTCCCAATTTCCCCCTCCTCCTCTTGAGGTTCACAGGCTGCACACCTCCCCATGCACCTCTTCACTTCTTCTGGGGAAATTACAACTGCCTCACCCTGGCCTAGCCCTTCTTATCTTCTCCAAATCTCCCTCTGCTCTCACCCTCTGCACACCTGGGATCTCTCAGTCCTCTGGTGAACACCAATCCCCATTTATCTAATCTGTTGTCTGCCTGCTCTGTGCCCAAGCCCCTCTGCTCCTTTTCTGTGCACAGGAGGTTTGTGACAAAGGTAGGAGGGAAGCGGCACTCCTTTCCTGCCTTCTGGTTTTATGACTGACATCCGATTGGTCTGGAAACGGCCTCTGCCCCAATGGCCAAGACCACCTGAAGACCTTGCCTGGCTTGCTAGGCAGCAGCCCTGTGTTTTTCAGAGCAGGAAGGACTGCACATATGCGACCCACTTTGCAGAAAAGCCTCCAGGGGGTGGCCGGATGTTTTGTTTCTCCATTCCTTGCCCACTTTGTTGATGTGTGCTTTCATTTGCATTCCAACAGGAACAGCCTTAAGGGAGGGGTAGTGATGCTGCTTAGAGGTAGGCAGTTGGTGCTCACAGGCCAGCAGGGCCTCCTGGTGCCTCACTAACAGTGCATTTGCACCTGGGGTGCTGGGAAGCCTCTGGGCAGTGCCCATATGGTTTGGAGCTCTGTGACATGGCCAGGTACTAGGCGCCTCCTGCTGACTTGAGCCAGTGTTCCAACTGGAGTTGTCATAGCACAAAGGGCACAGGGCCCCTTGGGGGTTTGCTGTAAGTTCTCACTAGTTCTCACAGGCCTTCGGGGATGCACAGGATGTGTAGAGCCGCACATCCCTCCCCTGACCATTCTGCTGGGAACGGCTTGGGCCAGGGTCCTAGGCAAATACACTTTCCTCCTCCCCTCCTGCTCCATCTTCCCACATCCTGGTTGAACCCGTGTGACACAGCTCCCCACCGCCTCTGCCCTTGCCAGTCCTGGAAGTGGCTGGTGTATGGATCCGCCCCCTCTCTCACAATCAACCTCATCTCTCTTGCTCAGAGCATAAGGGAGATACAAGGTTAGCAGGTCAGCGAATCTGGGCATCTCCTTTCTGCGCTAGTGTCTGCTTAACTCTTGTCTTCCCACTTGCCTTGGCCTCTCTGGCCCAGATCCCTGCCTGCTACTTCCTGCTATTGAGCAGCCAAGGATTATACTGGCTAGAGGCAGGAGCTGGCAATCCTGGTGCCCGTGGCTCACAGCCATATGTTTAAGGCTCCTACAGGAAGCTCTGCTAAGACACCAGGGAAAGGGATATCTGACCCTTCCCTGCCTCGACCATGGCACACTAGCACCCAGCAACAGTATTCATAGGCGTCATTGTCACTGTCATGCAGATCTCCAAGAGCAAAGGCAGCTAGGTATCCCGGGCCTCAAGTCCGGAGACCTTTGTGCAGAGGACAGCACAAAAGGGGAGACTTTGCCAAATGATTGGTGTCTGGGAACTTCAAATAAGCAAGTAAACATGCACACAATTGGAACTCCCTATGTCCAACCTCATACATGTCACACTCATACAACCGCACATGAACAAAGAATTCCTCATAGGCGAGATGACTCTCTCTCTCTCTTTCTCTTTCTCCCTTCCCGCCACCTCCACATGCTCACTCATAACACACTGTGCCGGGTCCTCCTGGATCTACATCCACATACCTATTTACACATACACAGACTTTGGCTTAGTAAGTACACCCATGTACAGCATCAGGAACAAACACACACGAATGTAAGCAAGCACGGGCACACATATGCACATTCGAGCGCACCCAGTACACAGTGGCTTGGAAGGTGCTAAAGGGTTTCAGGGGACTGTCCTACTTGCTCAAGTCAAGGGTGATATTCTTGTGGTGGGCGTGGCTAAGGAGCCCAGCGCTGCTTACTGGCCAGTCCATTGGCACTTGTGCCTCCCGCTGCTGTCCTCACCAGTATCCTGTTCCCTCAACCATGCAGCTTGGGTGACCTGGGTAGCAACAAACTTTGGGGGAAAGAAATCAAGGGAGAAATGGGAATGCAACAGGACCACAGGATTAGGCCCCCAGTAGTGCCCCAACCTGGGAAGGCACTCATTACCGCTCAGGTCTACACCAAGAAGCATGGAGCTGCAAGTAGAGAGCGGGGCAGGCCTGTGTGCCAGAATCCCTTGCCTCTTCTTCCTTCTCTTGGTCCCAAGGTGGTGGGGTGCCCATCGTGATCGTCCAACCTCGCCTTTCTTGTATGGTGCAAGTCAGTTCGCTTTTTGGCAGGAACTGACCAGGAGGGCCTCCTAACGGAGGCTCAACCTGCCCACCTTGATCTTGGGTCTGCTACTTTTGCTTCTTCACAGGAGACAGCGGATCAGCTTAGGAGATCTCCATTTTGTAAGTCTTTTAAATATCAGGCCTGTGTGTATTGTTTCTTCTGTTTTATTGGAATTGTTTTACCTCTTGTTATTTTGTGGACTGCACAACTGACGAGACTGATAGGCATGGGCAACGTCCCTTCCACTCCCGTGGACTTGACTTTAGCCCACTGGAAGGAAGTTACTCACAATAATAGTGTAGAGATCAAGAAACGAAAGTGGGTGACTCTCTGCTCTTCTGAGTGGCTCACTTTCAAGATGGGTGGCCACCAGAAGGGACTTTTGACTTGAGTACAATTCTCAAAGTAGAGGACTATGTTTTTAATTCCTTACATAGTCACTTCGAAAAAGTTGGTAGATATCACCTTCTCTGGGCCCCTCCCGTGAGTCCGTCCCTTCTCCTTTTGTGTGAAAACTCATTTTGTTTTTTAAACACAAAGAGAAGTTCAACCACCTGTCACTCATGGTCTTAATTACTTGTGGTAATACTCAGTTAGCTGCTGTTACTGTGGTGGCACTTACTAAAAACTTCATAGAGTATATTAATCAGCTATAATGTCATGATAGTATTACCATATTACTGTACAGTATTAGAAAACAGATACACAGCAGATAGTGCTTAGAAAATTTCTAAGTACTGTATGTAAGCATTTAGGTTCTTTTTTTTTTTTTTGGCCAGTCCTGGGCCTTGGACTAATGATTTCTCATTAGTATTACCAGGAGGGTTATATACTTAATTTAATGTTGTTTTTATTTTGCCAGTTCTGAGGCTTGAACTCAGGGCTTGAGCACTGTCCCTGAGCTGCTTTTATTCACACACACACACACAGCACTACTTCCACCTTTTTCTGTTTATGTGGTGGGGAGGAATGGAACCCAGGGCTTCATGCATGCTAGGTGAGCACTCTGCCGCTAAGCCACATTGCTAGTCGAATATGTTGGGTCTATTTATGATTGTTCATTATGCCAGTCCTGAGGCTTGAACTCAGGGCTTGGGTGCTGTTCTTGTGCTGAAGGCTAGCAGACTATCATTTGAACCACAGGTCCACTTCCAGCTTTTTTTGGTAGTTATTTGGAGATGAGTCTCATAGACTTTCCTGCCTGGATGGATTTGAGCTGTGAGTCTCAGCTCATAAGCTTCTGAGAAGTTAGGATTACAGGTGAGAGCCACTGGCACTTAGCAGCTACTTTTTTGTTTTTGTTGTTGTTGTTTTTACAAACTGATTGTAAAGATAAATTACAATATTTTAAGTGATGAACTGCTTTTCCTAATTCAAGTATTTTGGCATATTTTCTAGTTAATCAGTTATGTAGATGTAAAACATTACTTGGAAGATTGTTTATGTGTTTATTATGTGGAAGACAGCAATTTGCTTTCCATAATCGTTCATTCACTTGTGAAATATCTTTTCCTTCTGTAAACCAGTCTAAAGCTACAAAAATAGGTATTGAACTATTAGAATCTTATTAAACCATGTATTGTGCTCTCTCTCCTCTCCTCTCCTCTCCTGTCCTCCCCTCCCTTCCCCTCTCCTCCCCTCCACTCCTCTCCCCTGTCCTCCCCTTTTCTCTCCTCTCCTCTCCCACCACCTGTAGTAACAAGGTTTGAATTCAAGGCTTCATCCTGGCATGTATGCCCACTCAGCTGGTATTCTGCCACTTACACATCTAGCCCAGCATTTCACTGGTTAATTGGAGATGGAGTCTTTTGGACTTTACTGAATGGGCTGGCTTTGAACCCTGACCCTCTGCATCTCAGCTTGCTGAGTATCCAGGTTTACCGGTATGAGCCCCAGGTGCCTGGCTAAATCATGTGTTTTAATTTTAACACATTTTGTTATGTTCAATGTACATGGCTTAGAAATACATAATGACAGTAGTTTGTATGCAGCAAACTACATTATTCTTAGAGAATTAGAGAACTAGAGTGCACATTTTGGTATTGAGATTTTCTTTAAAAAAATAAATGAGTAGAACCCTTGAAAGGACAATGAAATATAATATGATGGTCCCATATGTATATGAAGAAGTGTGATGTAAAACACAATGAGTTGCATGGTCCTAGATGCTATGAATTCTGAGGATCCAACAATGAGGTGTGAGCTTTCATACAGCTCGGCTTTCTAAAAATTGTTGGTAATTGATCTTACATTAATTATCTCATTTCATTCCTAAAACATCCTGAATATTAGATCGGGTATGTATTGAAATCATAATTTGCGTATAAGAAAACATGGCTTAATGTATGGATCTGTGACCCCTCTGTATATCACTTTGACAATAAATAAGTAATTATATATATTTTTTTTAAAAAAAAGGAAAACACATTGAGAGGCTGCTGGCTACTCCAAGTGGAGGTGATGGTGTCTTTCTAATTATAAGGCTGAGTTTTTTGCTGGCACATGGTAGCTGTGAGGATTATTCTAAAATAAGATTCCTGATCAAAGATGGCCTTTAGAACTTTTGATAACATTGAAAACTACTAGGTCTATCATGATTGCTCTCAACCAACTAATTATGCCTATTTAGAAGTAATAATTATATGAGAGTTCAGCATTTTCCATTTTCTGAAAAACAAGAAATGTAAGGTTAGACTCATTTTCTCTATACTGATGATGATGTAGGAGCTCAATGTAGTTCAGTGCCAATGTGATCCTTTTAAATAGGACCATATGAAGTTCTGCCTGATGCTTTGCTCATTTGAGCTAAATTTAAAAATTGAAGTGTTAGGGTCTTTTTTTTAATAAGTTAGCAACATATTTCTAACAAATTTTTAATCTTTTATTGGAAAACTAGCATTTTGTGGATTCTTTGTTGTTGTTATTGTTTGTGGGGCATGAACGCAGGTGCTGACCCTGAGTTCACTCACTATGTTCCTTTCTCTCTTTCTTTCTTCCTCTCTTTCTTTTCTCCCTTCCTTCCTTCCTTCCTTCCTTCCTTCCTTCCTTCCTTCCTTCCTTCCTTCCTTCCTTCCTTCCTTCCTTCATTGCCAGTCCTGGACTCAGGTCCTGACCACTGTCCCAGGCTTTTGTTTTTGTTTTGCTCAAGGCTAGTACACTACCACTTGAGCCATTGCTCCACTTCTTGCTTTTTGCTATATGTGGTGGTGAGGAATTGAACCCATGGCTTCATGTATACAAGGCAAGCACTCTACCACTAGGCCATATTCCCAGCCCTTCTTCCTTTCCTTTCAAGGCTAGTCCTCTGTCTCTTTGAGCCACAGTGCCTCTTCCAGGTTTTTGTTTTTGTTTTTTTTTGTAGTTAATTGGAGATGAGACTCTTTAACAGACATTCTTGTCTTCACTGGCATTCAACCATGATCCTCAAAGGTCAGCCTTCTGAGTAGCTAGGATGACAGACAGGCATGAGCCACCAGCACCCTGTACATTGGGACACTTCTAAAATGTATGTCTTATGCTTAAATACCTCTTCTCCACTGCCTTATGGAAGGAGCCCAAATTGACCCCAGCTCCTTTTTAATTTTCACAATGCTAATGGCATTCAGCAGCAGGAATTCCTGGTTTCTAGAGAGTTGTTCTCTTCCTGTGTTCCTGTCTCTGTCTCTTCTTCCTGGAATCTTCCCCATTGGTATCTGCCTGTCAAATGGCTACCCATTCTTAATGAACTACTCAGATGTGAAGTTGAAATGATAAATCTTTGCTTTCCTTGGCCAGCCCCGCCCCACCCTGGCAGTTTCCTGTTGTTTCTGCTTGGGGCACTGGAAGGCTTAGGCCAGGGCAGGATGGGCGATGGATGGGGGGCTGGGTGGGGCAGAGCGGACAGGCGGGACAGAGGCAGTGGAGTCAAAACAGGGTAAAATGATACACGGGTGTGCAATTTGCAAGCTGGGGGTTCTGGGTGCTGAGTGCTAAATACTAGGTAGCTGGGTGCTGGGTACTGGGTGCTGGGTGGCTAGGGGCTGGTTACTGGGTGTCTGGGTGCTAGGTACTGGGTGCTGGGTGGTTGGGTGCTGGGTGACTGGGTGCTTGGTAGCTGGGTGTTGAGTAGCTGGATGGTGTGGTCTGAGTAGTTGGGTGCTGGGTACTGGTTAGATGGGTGCTGGGTGCTAGGTACTAGGTGCCTGGGGTCTGAGTAGCAGGGTTCTGGGAACTGGGTGCTCAGTAGCTGGGTACTGGCTGCTGGCTAGCTGGGTGGCTGGGTTCTGGGTGCTGGGTACTGGGTGCTGGGTAGCTGGGTACTGGGTGCTGGGTGTCTGGGTGCTGAGTAGCTGGGTGCTGGGGTCTGGTTGGCTGGGTGCTGGGTACTGGGTGATGGGTGCTGAGTGGTTGTGTCCTGGTGCTGGGTGGCTGGGTACTAGGTGCTGGATTAGGTGCTGGATTGCTGGGTAGCTGGGTGTCTGGGTGCTGAGTAGCTGGGTGCTGGGGGCTGGTTGGCTGGGTGCTGGGTACTGGGTGATGGGTGCTGAGTGGTTGTGTCCTGGTGCTGGGTACTGGTTGGCTGGGTACTAGGTGCTGGATTAGGTGCTGGGTAGCTGATTGGCTAGGTACTAGGTACTGGGTGCTGGGTGGTTGGCGGCTGGGTGCTAGGTACTGGGTTGAGTAGCTGGGTGGCTGGGTGCTGACTAGCTGGATGCTGAGGTCCAAATAACTGGATACTGGGTGCTGAGTAGCTGAGTGCTGGGTTGCTGGGTACTTGGTGCTGGGTACCTGGGTGGTGAATAGCTGGGTGCTGGGGACTGGGTGCTGGGTGGCTAGGTACTGAGTCGCTGGGTGCTGGGTACTGGTTGGGTGCTTAGTAGTTGCATGATGGGTAATGGGGGCTAGGTGCTGAGTAGCTGCATGCTGAAGGCTGGCATCTGGGTGCTGAGTAGCTGGGTGCTGGGTGGCTGGGTGCTGGGTACTGGGTAGCTGGGTACTGGCTGGCTGGGATGCTGGGTACTGGGTGCTGGGTGGCTGGGTGCTGAGTAGCTGGGGACTGGATGCTGATTGGCTGGGTGTTGGTACTGGGTGCTGGGGGGTTAGGTGCTGGGTGGCTGGGTACTTGGTAGCTGGGTAGCTGTGTGGGTGGCTGGTTGCTGGGTAGCTGGGTAGTGGGTGGCTGGGTGCTGGGTACTGGTTCGCTGGGTGCTGAGGGCACTGAGGGTTGAGTACCTGGGTGCTCAGTACTGGGTGCTGAGTAGGTGAGTGCTGGCTGGGTACTGGGGGTTGGGGTGCTGAGTACCTGGGTGCTGAGGGCTGAGAACCTGGGTGGCTGGGTAATGGGTGCTGGGTGTTGAGTAGCTGGGTGCCGGGTGGCTGGGTGCCGGGCCGGGATTCGAGCCCCAGTCCCCCTCCTCCCCGCCCTCCCCTAGGCCCCTTGCCTGTCCGTGTGTCCGTCTGTCCGTCTCTCTCTCAGTTGTCCCTGTGTCCACCCGTCTGTCTGTCTGCCTCGGTTTCCCTGCCCATCCGTCTGTCCGTCTGTCTGTCCCCAGGCCTGGGACCCTGTGCGCCTGTCGCTCTGTGCGTCCGTCCATCTGTCTACGTTCATTGGTCCCTGTCTGTCCGTCCATCCGTCTGTCTCCTTGTCTGTCTGTCCGTCTGCCCATCTGTCTGTCCATCTGTCTCTCGCTGCATGTCAGTCTGTCCATCTGTCTCCCTGTTCGTCCATCTGTCCGTCTGTCTGTCCATCCGTCTGTCTGCCGTCCGACTGTCTCTGTGTCTGTCACACTGCTTGTGTGTCCGTCTGTGTGTCCGTCTGTCTGTCTGTCCGTCTGTCTGTCCATCTGTCTCTCTCCCTGTCTCCCTATTTGTCCATCTGTCCTCCCTGTTCGTCCGTCTGTGTCTCTGTCTTTCCATCTGTGTCTTTTCGTCCATCTGTCTGTCCATCTGTCCGTCTGTCAGTCTCCCTGTCCATCCGTCCATCTATGTCTGTCTGTCCATTTGTCCGTCTCCCTGTCTGTCTTTCCATCTGTCCGTCCATCCGACTGTCTCCTTGTCTGTCTGTCTGTCTGTCTCCCTGTCTGTCTATCTCCCTGTCCATCTGTCTGTGTCTCTCTAGCTGCCTGACTGTCCCACAGCCCGTCTAACCGTCTGTCTGTCTGTTTGTCTGTCTGTGTTAGTGCCTGTTCCTGTCTGTGTGTCTCCCTCCCTGTCTCTGTGTCCACCCGTCTGTCCGTCTCTCCCTTCCCCTGTGGGCAGCCGAAGCGACAGACAGTGAGCCAGGCCCTGCGGCCCAGAGAGTGACCAAGCACCCAGCACCCCTCACGGAGGCACGGGAGGAGGACTGAGCGCCTAGCACACACACAGGAGGACTGAGCACCCAGCACCTCGTGTGGAGGAACGGGAGGAGAACTGAGCGCCCAGCGCCTCCTGTGGATTTATGGGAGGAGGACTGAGCACGCAGGCCCTCGTGTGGGACACAGGACTAACTGCCCAGCACCCACATGAGAAGACTGAGCACCCAGCACTTTGTGTGGAGGCACGGGAGGAATGAGCACCCAGCACCTCATATGCAGACACCGGGGTAAGACTGAGCACCCAGCACTAACAAAGGAAGACTGAGCACCCAGCACCTTGTGTGGAGACGCCAGGGGGGACTGAGCACCCAGCATCTTGTGTGGAGATGCCGGGGGAGGACTGAGCACCCAGCACCCACGCAGGAGGACTCAGTACCCTAACCCTAGGTACGTGTGTGCATGCGGGGGGGGGGGGCTGGGGTGACCCGGGCGGCGCCATGATCAGGGCCCAGGCTGCAGGCTCAGCTCCACCACGGGCCATGGCTCCGCCTCTTCCTCCTCCTCCTCCTCCTCCTCCTCCTCCTCCTCCTCCTCCTCCTCCTCCTCCTCCTCCTCCTCCTCCTCCTCCTCCCAGCCCTACCTGCCTCAGTGTCTGTACCTTTTGGCTGGTTTCACTCAGATTATGGCCAGAGAATGGCTGAAGTAAATAACAGGAATGAAGAAAGGAAATGTATGGTGATTAGCAGTTCTTTGAGGGAAATGTTTACCTTTATTCACAAACAGCGTATGTGTTGGTACTTTTCCTATTGCCAGAGAAAGAGAGTGTTGATTCTAAATGTTAGTTTTTAACATGAGAATCTTAAGCATTATATGTCATAACTCTAAGAAATGTTAGGTGTTTCAGAATCTTTCAAAAATATTTATTGTCTTTTTTCTCCTTTATTGTCAAAGTGAAGTACAGAGGGGTTACAATTTCATATATAATGCAGTGAGTACATTTCTTGTCCAACATGTTAACTCCTCCTCCCCTCCACATGCCTACCTCTTCCCTCCTGCTTCCCCTTCCACCCACGAGTTGTATGGTTGGTTTACACCAAATGGTTTTGTGAGTATTGTGTTTGGAGTTGTTTGTATTTTTATCCTTTGTCTATTGATTTTGATATTTACTTTCTCTTCCCTAGCTCTAATACACGTATATACAGTATCCAGGGTGCTCAGATGAGATACAGTGATAGTGGGGGTAAAACCACAGGAAGGGAATACGAGAGAAAATAAAAAGGGTACGGATTCATATCGCATGTTGAATATAATTACAATAATGATATACCACTTGTTTCCATAACATGGAGCTCATTTCACTTAGCATCATCTTAAGTGTCCATAAGGGCATAGCTATTGGGCTATTATGACTTCGGCTTTGACTAGCCTAAACATGTACTAATTATTCCAAAAACATGTACTAATTATTCCAAGCACCCAGCACCCCTCACGGAGGCACGGGAGGAGGACTGAGCGCCTAGCACACACACAGGAGGACTGAGCACCCAGCACCTCGTGTGGAGGAACGGGAGGAGAACTGAGCGCCCAGCGCCTCCTGTGGATTCATGGGAGGAGGACTGAGCACCCAGGCCCTCGTGTGGGACACAGGACTAACTGCCCAGCACCCACATGAGAAGACTGAGCACCCAGCACTTTGTGTGGAGGCACGGGAGGACTGAGCACCCAGCACCTCGTATGCAGACACCGGGGGAGGACTGAGCACCCAGCACTAACAAAGGAAGACTGAGCACCCAGCACCTTGTGTGGAGACGCCAGGGGGGACTGAGCACCCAGCATCTTGTGTGGAGATGCCGGGGGAGGACTGAGCACCCAGCACCCACGCAGGAGGACTCAGTACCCTAACCCTGGGTACGTGTGTGCATGCGGGGGGGAGGCTGGGGTGACCCCGGCGGCGCCAAGATCAGGGCCCAGGCTGCAGGCTCAGCTCCACCACGGGCAATGGCTCAGCCTCCTCCTCCTCCTCCTCCTCCTCCCAGCGGAGGACAGGGGGAGGTGCACGGCTGTCCAGCTGTCCGTGTGTCCATCCGCCCATCTCTTTGTCTGTCCGTCTGTCTCCCTCTGTGTCTGTCCGTCCATCCATTTGTCCATCTGTCCTTCTGTCTCCAGGTCTGTCTGCCCGTCTGCTCATCTGTCCATCTGTCCATCCATCCGTCCATCTGTCTGTCTCCCTGTTTCTTCGTCTGTCTGTCTGACCATCTGCTCAGTGTGTTTGTCCGTCTGTCTCCAGGTCCATCTGTCCATGACTGTCTGTCTCCCTGTGTGTCTCACTGTGTGCTCATCTGTCTGTCCGTCTCCCTCTCTTGTCTATCTGTCTCCATGATGTCCATCTGTCCATCCGTCCATCTGTGTCTTTTTGTCATCTGTCTGTCTCCAGTTCTGTCTGTCTGTCTCCCTGTCCACCTGTCTGTCTGTCCTGCTCATCTGTGTCCCTGTCTGTCTGTCTGTCCATCTGTCTGCTGTGTGTCTGTCTGTCCGTCTCCCTGTCTGTCTGTCTCCATGTCTGTTTGTCCATCTGTCTGCCTGTCTCTTGTCCATGCCTGTTTGTCTGTCTCCAGGTCTGTCCATCTGTCTCCCAGTCTGTCTGTCTGTCTGTTCATCTGTCCGTCCATCTCCCTGTCTACCTGTCTGTCCGTCCGTCTGTCTTCATGTCTGTCCGTGTCTCGATTCCCATCGCTGTCTGTCTGTCACCGCCCAAGCCCCCAGCCCCCCATGTCCCTCTGTCCCTCCGTCCGTCCGTCTGTCCATCTTCACCAGTCAACTTGTCACTGACACAGGGAACGCGGGCGCTCAGGAGCCTGCAGGGCAGACGGACGGACGGGTGGATGTGGGCTCGAATCCCGGCCTCCCGCATGGCCCACAATGCGTTGCGTTCCCCCCCCCCCCACCCTGGGGGCCCCGGGTTCAGATTCCTGCTCACCTCTGACAGCCCCAGCCCAGGCCCAGCGACCCCAGTGCTGCCGAAGCAGCAGGTGCAGCATGGCTGGCCCGGCGGGGACCCTTGAAACCTCCGACCGTGTGGGTGTGCACACACTCGGGGAGGAAGGGATGGGAGGGGGAGGGGTCACATGAAGTGGGGAGGGAGGGACACGTGACCCTCAGCTCCTTGCCCCAGCCCTCCCCACACGACTCCACCTGCAAAGGCTCCCCCCCATGTGAGGCCTCTGAGGACACTTCAAATCGCCACCTATCCACCCACAGGCCCAGAATGGTCTTGGGGACACTTGAAACCACCCCCCCACCCAGATCCCCATTCCCCCGGGGACACTTGAAACCGCCGTGGGGACACTCAAAACTGCCCCACATCCACTCACAGGCCCAAGGTTTTCGTGGGGACACTGGATACCGCCCTCCATCGATGCACACGCTGAGGGTTGCCTTGGAGACACTTGAAACCACCCCCTAAAGAACTGCCCCCATCATGGGACACTTGAAATTGACCCTCACCCAGACCCCCTCCCCTTGGGGACACTTGAAACCGCCCTCCATCCACCCACAGGCCCAGGGTTGCCTTGGCAACGCTTAAAACCGCCCCCTACATAACCACTCCAACCCGGGGACACTTGAAACCGCCCTCCATCCACCCACAGGCCCAAGGTGGTCCTGGTTACACTTGAAACCACCCCCCCAAGAGCCCCTCCCCATTGGGATACTAGAAAACACCCTTGGGACACTTGAAACTGCCCTGGGTACACTTGAAACCACCCACCACAGACCCCTGCCCACCCTGGAGACACTTGAAACGAATCGCCCCAGACCCCTTCCCCCGGGAACACTTGAAACCGCCCTCCATCCACCCACAGGCCCAAAATGGTCCTGGGGACACTTGAAACCACCCCCCACCCAGAATCTCTACTCCTGGGGACACCTGAAACCTCTCTGGGGACAGTTGAAACCGCCCTCTGCTCCCCAAACTCCACCGTGTTGCTCCAGGAGCCCTAGGTCAGGGTGCGGGCTTCCCTGGCCCGGATGCACAGGCCCGGTGAGGCCCGGGTTCGAGGCCTGGCAGGGCGTAGGTGTTGTCTGAGCCTCCCAAGACCTCAATGTGGGGGGAGACTCGCCATGGGGCAGGGGTAAACTGAGGCACGGGGCGGTTCCAGGAGCACTCACCGGGGAGTCCTGGGAGACCAGCTGGCCACCATGCTAAAAGAACAGAGCACAGGCCTCAGTCAGCACTGACTGCGGGGCAGGGTGCTGGACCGTGTACTTCTGGGTGATGTGCTTAGTACTCCCACGTGCTGTGTGGAGTACTCCCCAGTGCTGGGCTGAGTACTCCCATTTCACACTAATCCTGAAACCCACCTCTCCCAACCAATACTGGACTGAGTAGTCCAGGGTGCTACAACCAGTACTCCCTGGTGCTGGACTGAGTACTCCCGGGTGCTGCACTGAGTACTCCCATCCCTCCCCGGTGCTGGACTGAGTACCCCATCCCACACCAATCCGGAACCCCACCCCCTCCTGACCGTTGCTGGACTAAATACTTCCCGCCAGTGCTGGACCGAGTACTCCCGGGTGTTGCACTGAGTACTCCCATGCACAGGGCCAGCTGGTACCGGAAGTCGTGCTTGCTCCACTGCCTCCAGGTCCTGTGTGGCTCCCACCATACCTGCCAGCCCCGGGGGCCGCAGGCAATGCTCACGTTTCACAGGGGGTCAAAGTGTTCTGAAAACTGCCACAGATGAATGGAGGGACACCGGGTGGGGTGGGGGGGCTCGAAACTGCCCTCGGTGGTGCCAGGGATACTTGAAACTGCCCTTGTGGGTCTTGGGGGACACTCAAAACTGCCCTGGATGCTCATGGGGACAGTGGAAACCGCCCTCCATCCACCAAGGTGCTCGTGTGGACACTTGAAACCGCCCTCAGCGGTCTCGGGGACACTTAAAACCGCCCTGGATGGTCCTGGGAAAACTTGAAGCTGCTTTTGGGGGTCATGGGGAACCCTTGAAATCGCCCTAGGTGGTCTTGGGGATACCTGAAACTGCCCTCCATGCACCAAAGTGCTCGTGGGGATACTTGAAACCACTCTCGGTGGTCTCGAGGACACAAATCCGCCCTCGGTGTTCTTGGGGACACTTTAAACTGCCCTTGGTGGTCTCTGGGATACTTGAAACTGCCCTGGGTGGTCCAGGGGGTACTGGAAACCACCCTCACCAATTTCACGGGCATAGAGCCAGGCGTCCAGGAAGTGGACGGGGCCAGCGGGGCTCAAGCCGGTGACCAGGGCGTAGGTCTGGGCCCAGAGGCCAGCAAGATCGGGGAGGATGCAGCCCACCTGGAGGCCGGACTGGCACATGTCGGCCAGCACTCATGGTACAGGCCGGTCCTAGGGAGTGGTGGGGCATTAGAAACTCACAATGGCCGAAGTGGGGGACATTAGAAACCGAAAATGGCCAACAGAGGTGGCATTACAAACTGACAATGCCAAAGAGAGGCGTTAGAAACTGACAATGGCGGGATGAGCGGGGAACATTAGAAACCGACAATGGTGCGGAGGGGGCATTGAAACCGGCAGGGGTGGCCCCACCTGGAGTCCGGATCCTGAAGGAATACTGTGTCCCCCGCGGTGCCTGCGGCCCCAGTGCCCATGAGCAGTTCAGGGCCTGGGCCTCGAAGACATAACACACAAGGCCTGGGGAAACGACATGGCGGGGGGGGGGTGGAGGGTGGAGGGCCTGTGGGGAGACTTACCCCTGACCCTTCAACCCCACGACCTCTGACCCTTCAACCCCAAAACCCCTGACCCTTCAACCCCATGTCCCCTGACCCGTCAACCCATGACCCCTGACCAGTTCAACCCCATGATTCCTGAACTTTCAACCCAATGACCCCTGAACCTTCAACATATGACCTGTGACCCCTGACACTCGATCCCTCCCCCTACCCGGAACCTCAGGACCTCACCCGGGTTTGTGAACCCCAGGCCTTTGGTCAGGGGCCTCCTGGCCACAGTGAGTGTAACCTCGAACTCGACTCCCTGGTACCACAGGAGATCCCAGAATTCGCAGCTACATTGTCCGACGGGGACCTTGGAGAGCGGGGGGGTCGGTGCCTTGACATAAACCGGAACACCTGGGAGATCCATTCGTCCATCCATGCCTCAACTTAGCCCCCGGAACACCAGGGAATGTGGGCCAGCCCACCCCTGCCTCAGTTTACCCCACCGCCCCCACCATTGGCCTCTCAGGATGGGGGCCTGGTGTCTCCGTCGTGCCTCGATTGCCCCAACTGTCCAGCAGTGTGACCGACCCCTTGTTCGGGTTCACAACGATGCACCGGGCCTCTGTGGTGGTGGCCACACAGTGCAAGCTTAGCCTGTGGCTCCTGGAGTCGAAGGTCAGGCCCAGGTCAGGTACAGGGTCAGGGGTCGCAGGGCCCAAGGTTGGCGGGGTCTCAGGGGTCAGGAGGGCGCGGGGAAGCTTCCAGAAGATGGTGTGGGAGTCTCTGGTTGGGTTGGGGGGGTCACGAGGAACAAAGGTGAGAAGTCAGGATCATCCATACAAGGGTACTGTGTTCGAATCCTCCCTTGGGCTGATGGAGGAACCAGAAAGGAGGTGAGTTACCCGGATGAGCTTCAGCCATGAGGACGAGGAGGAGGAGGAGGAGGAGGCGGAGGGGGAGGAAGATGGAGGCTGCAGACCAGGGGAGGATCAGGGCAGGAGGCCTGGACCTGGAGAGCACTGTGGAGAGAGCAATGGGGATGGGTGGGTGGGTGGGTGGGTGGATGATTGGGTGGATGGGTGGAAGAGTGGGTGGATTGATCGGTGGGGGGGTGGATGGGTGGGTGGATCTATGGGTGGGTGGATGGGTGGATGGTTGGGTGGATGAATGATGGGTGGGTAGATGGGTGGGTGGATGGTTGGGTGGGTGGGTGGATGGATGGGTGGGTGGGTGGATGGATGGGTGGGTGGGTGGATGGGTGGGTGGATGGATGGGTGGGTGGGTGGATAATTGGGTGGGTGGGGGATGGGTGCTTGATCTCATCCCTCTCTCTTTCCCCTCCCTCTCCTCCCTGGTGGCCCCGGGGGCTTTCACACTCACTGCAGGCCATTGGCACATCGGGTCGGGTGTGGGGCAGCCAGGGTGCCCGTCTTGGTTCCGGGGGTTTGGGCTGTCAGGTGTGGACCCCCGGGTGGGTGTCCTGGGGAGCTTGGGGCGGCTGGGCCCTGACGTTTCTGGGCTCCGGACGGGGAGTGGATGCCGCTTCCCCTTTCTCGCTTCTCCTGGGGGTTTCCTGGCTCCTGGGCATCTCATTCTCCTTTCTCGGGGATGGGGAAGCCAAGGCGGCACCCCGGTGAGGACAGGCCTTGGGGCCTCGGGGGTGCGGGTGCCATGCACAGACAGACAGACAGACCTGAGTCCTCCTTGGGTGGTGGTGCTGGGTGCTGAGTCCTCCTGGGTGGTGGTATTGTGTGCTGAGGCCTCCTGGGTGGTGGTATTGAGTGCTGAGTCCTCCTTGGGTGGTGGTGCTGGGTGCTGAATCCTCCTTGGGTGGTGCTGGGTGCGTCTCCCAGACAGAGAGACACAGTCCAGTCGGAGGAATGGAGGGGCGGACAGAGGGACGGACATGTGGATTGGGAGACGGAAAAGGAGGGACGGGCGGACACACAGACGGAGAGAGGCGCAGACACACAGACAGACGGACAGACAGGACAACATAGAGTCAGACAGGGAGACAGACAGACGCACAAGAGATGGACAGACAGATGGACAGGGAGACAGACACATAGACAGACAGATGGATGGACAGATGCAGGGGGCCCTGCACCCCGGGTGCTCTCCTGACCAGCAGGAGAGGCAAGGAGGCGCGCCCCTCCCCGCCGAGGGTGAACCCAGAATAGGTAATAAACAGCAAGTCGCCCGCACGCAGCCCAACCCAACCTTTATGCCACAGTTAGATGGTCAGTCGACTTGGGCAGAGTTCAAGACCGCTCTCTGTTTATTGGCGCGAACCCCATCTTAAGTATGGGCAATGGCAGCAGGAAGAGGAGGGGTGTAACATACCTAGTCAGGGGCTACGATTGGCGGTTGGAGCTGTCCGTCAAGGGTGGAAGGCCATGGGACCTCCCTAAGGGGCGGCCTGAGTCTATGTCACTACCAGCAGGACCACCCCAGGTTACTGCCTAGAGCTGCCTTCCAGTTCCGGACCCCGAAGGCAGGCGGGGTTAGCCAGGATCCCTCTCCCCGGAGGCGGTGCAACAGTCACACAACTCCAGGGCGTGCACAGTCGGGGCCAGGCGGTGCGCCCCACATCTCCTCCTTTTCTGTTTAATAAGCTGGTGGATGTCCTACTCGAGAAAGCGCCTGTCTTAGGTCGTCCCCCCTGAAGGATCTTACCTGTCATTGGCTGGCCATCCTAGCTCGTCGGGGCCACCCTGCCTATGAGGCTTGCCAGCCCCAGCAAAGGAACAAGGCGGGAGGAGAGGGGTCTGTGCTCAAGAGGAGGCCCTGCTATTTCTGCCTCACGCCTGTGCACTCTGGTAGGCTGCACATCCTGGAAGGGGCCATGACCAATTTCATAGGGTTCCCAAATGGCTAAAGGCAGCATAATGCTGCCAAACCACCGTTGACTGGACAGCTCTGGCTCATTGCTTAAGAACTAGGGGAAGCCTATTTGCCCTAGCATGGTCAGGTGTAAATACAGAGGCTATATAAGCACAGAGGCAAATGCAAACACAGGTCATGGGGGTCTCTCCCACGAGGAGGAGATGGTAGGGGAGCCACCAGCATTCCTTCCAGAGGGACCAGCCAACACAGCAAGCCTGCAGCTCCCAATGAACAGTACCCACACCTTGCTCCCTGTTGATCTTGCTAGCACCTGGCACGGGACCGTACATGGGGGGAATGGAGTGGATCGGGTGAGAGAACAGAAACACTTATTTCCTTGAAGCTTAAGAACATAATGGGAGGGCTCAAAGTGAGGAAGTGGGTGGATGGACCTTGAATAAACATTCAGAACCATCTAGTTCTCCTTTCTGTTACAACCTAAAGCCTGCAAGACCAGAGATCTGTCACACAACTCTCCTCTATCTTATTGGCACCAAAAGGGTCTGAGGACATGTTAGATTGTTGCAGAGCCATAAATGAAGTACTCATTTTCAATACTTGATGCACTTAGGGTACATTTGAAACCCATTTCCCTCTTCTACCTTTACGCTTCTATCTCCCTAACACACCTGAAGCCAAGTTTATCATCCAATTGAGGAGGAAGAGAGCAGAGGAGGAGGAGAGCAGAGGAGGAAGAGAGCAAAGGAGGCGGAGAGCAGAGGAGGAGGAGAGCAGAGGAGAGCAGAGGAGCTCAGAGGAGTGCAGAGGAGAGCATTATTTATTTTTGTTTGTTTTGCTCCCAGCTGGGAGGAGAGCCACAGGCTGAGGATGGTCCTTGCCTGCGGGTCCCCGTGCTGAGCCCCATACAGGTCCCTCACCGCGCCTGCCTGGCACCTACTCTGCCAACTACTTGTGCAGCCGCCAGGACTGAACTTTGGAGGACTTGTCGCTACTCCTCTGGCCAGTTGTCTTGGCAGGAGGTAGAAGGTGGCCAGAGGACCCCCCCTTACCATGCTGGTGAAGAAGCCTGTGGTGAAGGGAGCAGGGTGAAAGGCTGGATCTGAAGAACCCAGCCCTTCCAGGCAGCATTGCACCTGTGCCATGCCCCCGTGCACCACCCTGGCCACCCTCCTCTCCGGGGTGGCCATGATTTCGTGTCTGTAACTTGGGGTGAAAACCAATGACCTTCAGGCGAGGATCCTCACCCTGGAATCTGCTAAAAGGGCACCCTCCGTTCCCCTGCTGCCGGAGATGGCAGATCAGCTGAAGACCATAGTCAGGTGTGTGAGGCTGGGCCTTGCTCGAGGGGGAGTTGCATGTGGATAGAATTTTGCACAGGTTCAGTCAGTCTACAGGATCCACCCTTACTGGTTATACAGTTGATTTGGGATGTGTGAGCCTCTGTGGTATCTATTTATTCAAGTCCCTTCCTTGGTTTCTCTCCAAGTCTGTGTGGAGGATCTTCCCTCTGTCTTCCTTAAGGATTGCATGTTGCAATGGCAGTAGGGGCTTTGCCCGGCTGTTTAGTTTTGTGGAGTCTGGGCTGTCAGCATTCTCAGTTGTATGGAGAATATTCATTGTAATGCTCACATCTGTTTTTCATTTGATAAGGTTAGGCCTTATCAATAGAGAATGGTAAGCACTCTTAAAAGTGAAATAAGCCCATAGATTTAAAAATTCATTTAACTCGGAATTCTTTTCATATTAAAGGTTTTAAAAATTGGGAAAAAAAAGTTTTCCTTTGTTTTTTTGGAGGGGGAGAGTTAACAGAGGTTGTGCTCAGATATTGATGAATGGAGAATTGAAAGGGATTCCTTTAAAGATGACTTAGACTCCAGTAGGGAGAGGGTAGTTTTTCTGCCAGTGGAGAGATGCAGTAGTTGCAGCCCGAATGTGATAAAGTATGTCTACAACATTGGCTGTTATTGATAGGACACACATTGCCATGAGCTGCATTGTTAGTGCCGGAGTTTTGCCTTGGCTGTGCAGGGAGAGGGTGGGGATAGTAGAATAATGAAGAAAGGTATTCCCCAAATCTTTCAATCTATGTCAATGTTAAATTGATTTTTAAATTAAAAACAAAATTATGTCTTGAGTACTGTTAGCATTGGCTAAGATCCATGCACTTACATAAATGCTGTTTGTGCAGGCTATCAAACATTATTAACAGCCACAGAGGAAGAGTCCCTGAAGAACTCACAGAACTGGGATACTACTGCTAGCTCTTAATATATCTTCTTTTCCTACAGGAATCCTACGAACACATGGCTAAACTGAGAATCACAAGAGAAACACCTTCTGAGTGCAACTGTCCAGCAGGTAAGAAATGAAACTTAACTAGGTTCCATCTAGGGGAGAGCATTTGCAAACAAACGATCATATGCCTGTCAGGTCTACCTGTAACAGTAACAGAGAAAGAATGCAGACCCAACTTGCTTTAAGAAAATCAACATGTCTCCCTTTGACAGATGGTGAGTAAAGCCACAAATATTATTTTAAGCAGCATACCAGTGTCTGTGAGGGGGAAAGAAAGAGCTAATCACCATGAAAAATATTGGCAAGGGGATATACAAATTTCTTAGTATCCCGGATTGAAAAGTCATCTTCAATTTTATTAAATAACTTCAGTGTTCGTGGTGAACCTGGTCTGAATAGCTGTGAAGCCCTGGTGTCTAATGTTATATTAGTGCAGAGTTTTTTGTGGTTATTATATTCGCAAGTGATCTGACCTGTAGGTAAAAATGAAGACTAAAGGAAATTAGTTCTTTATTTTGTTCTCAGTACCTTGCCAGAAATATTCTTCCATGTTGTCCATTTTTCTGTGTAGTTATAAGAAACCATAGTGACAGTGTGTATTAGAAGGATAGAGACGAAAGGGTAGTGAATGAGCACCCCCACCCCCCACCCCCGAATCATTAAATCTTCATTCAGAGACTTCTGAGCCTTGGTTGTTGTCTGTAGACCTAACAATTTAAAAGCTCTTGGAATATGGCCAGGGGAAGGCATTTAGTGGATACAATGTTATATAAGGCATCAAAACTCCCATGAATCTCAAGAAGTTCTTTAGATAAACATGGTGAATGTAATTATGAACATTCTAGTTTCTTTCATCCTTATGCATGGAAAATGAGTCTTTTTCTCTCATATGGAAGAGCTCATTTCAATGTAGTCATGTGCTTCATAATGACACTTCAACCCAAGACAGGTCACAAATATAACAGTGGACCCCTAAGATTGTGTAACCTAGTGATGTCATAGCCAGCTTAGTTTGTGTGAGTGAGCTGTGTGATGTTTGCTCAGCAGTGGGATGGCAACAGCACAGCCCTTAGAACATGCCCCAGTTATGATTAAGCTGCAGGTGACTGTGAAAAACTTTGCGGCTGCTGTTCACTGCTGGCTCACGCCTGTAATCCTGACTACTCAGTAGGTGGAGATCTGAGAATTGCAGTTCAAAGCCAGCCTAGTCAGCAAAGTCTATGAGACTCTTATCTCCAACAAACTAAGAAAAAGCTGGAAAAGGCACTGTGGCTCAAGTGGTAGAACGCTAGCCTTGAGCACAGAGAGGCTCAGGGATAGCACCCAAGACCCTGAGTCCAAGCCCCGGGACTGGGGATAAAAAGGACTACTGCCTGTAATTTCTTATAGTTTGCGGTTGGTTTTTGTCTCATGATAACTAGTTCAGGCACAGTTTAGACTTTTCAATTTTCAGGTTATACAGCATAAAAGCTTTTAGTATTTGTATTTAGTATTTGTATTTGACCATCTTTGAGATATATTATTTTTTCAGTGAAGGCTTTTGATGAGAAGACAAAGCGTGGGTGTTTGACATTGTGTGTTTCATCCTGAGTAGTTGAGAAAGACCTCAGAAGTAAGATATTCAAGGGAAGAACTTTTCCAGGACAGGAATGAAATCACAGCTGCCCCTGCCCCATAGAGATGATGTTAATTTCCCCGACAGTGGGTAGGGTAGGTATAGGACTTCACAAATCACACCTGGCAGGAAAGAGCATCTTTTGAATATACAAAAAAATCCAGTACACGGGCTGTGTGTATGTGGGGAGCTTAAATTTAATTTGGAAGATTCATAACAAACTTGGTAAAATGTTGAAAAGTGACCACACTGAGTTCTATTTCCAGAGGAGATACTATTGTTTTTATGATGCTTCATGTAGGCCAGTGATTGAACTCTTGTCATCTGGGAGAAAGCTATTATCCTTAAGAGTTTGCTGTATATTCCCTGGGATGATTATTACAGACTTTGTTTTTCCATCTTGCTTTTTTTGGGGTCAGTCCTGGGCCTTGGACTCAGGGCCTGAGCACTGTCCCTGGCTTCTTCCCGCTCAATGCTAGAACTCTGCCACCTGAGCCACAGCGCCCCTTCTGGCCGTTTTCCATATATGTGGTGCTGGGGAATCGAACAGAGAGCTTCTTGCCACTAGGCCATATTCCCAGCCCTGTTTTTCCATCTTAATGTGATAAATGAATAATAAACAGCAATTCTCTTGGGTTGTTGTTTATTGGTTGCTCTATCACCTGCTTTCCTTCTTGCCACCACTAGAACTCTGCATTACATCAGTTTTTACCTGGCTCCTTGGGAGGGAACTCTGAAGGGGCACATTCAAACACACAGAACCAGATGGGGTTTTTGGTGAGTTACAGAAATAAACTCAGTTCTGCTTGTCCAATAACAAGACATCACCCAAACGCAGGCTTTGTGTTAAAAGATTCTGGAGAAAACCAGCTGATGCAGGATTATCTTAGGGAATGAGCTGGCTGGCCAAAAGGGCTTAGAAAGAAGATATGGCACTTCCCACCTGATTTGGCTGGAACCTCTGTTCGCCATGTGTGACTAAGACTTGTCACCCAGACATCTGTTTGCAGGACAGAGTGAGACAAGTGTGACCTCAACTCAGTTCCTGTGGACACATGCCCATCCATTGAAGTTGACACTCTTGATGACAGGCTGAGTCTCAGAGCCAAGGGTCGGTAGCAAAGAAGCAAATTTGTGTTGTTTGTACTCACTGATGGCTTCTGCTAGAACTCAGGTCTTACTGGGGTTTTCCCAGGTAGCCTCTGTGGGAAGGCTTTGAGGACGATTTATTGAATGGCTTCTCACAGTAGGAGAGGCTCTTTGTGATTTACTTTCTATAACTAGGACAGTTTTAAGTGCTAGCAATCTTAGGATTTGTCCCCTGGGCAGAGGGACTCCAGAGCTAGAAGCCTAATAAGGAATCCAGAATGAGCTGGATATGTCTAGACTGCAATCTTAGATCTGATACTAAATAATGGTGTGACTGTGATCAAATGAATGCACTTCATTTTTTCACCAGGAAAAAAAAAGAGTAGAAATTCCTTCTCCATTGTACGATTTATGTAAATTGTTTGGCATATTAGTGTTTAGAGCTTAAATAATACTTCTGTTTTTTTTGTGTTGGTTTTTTTTTTGTAAGTTTCTCAGAAAGACTAGGCAAATTCTCTTACCACTAAAGCTGCACCCACAGTTCATTAGTCTTTTTCTTACATTCCTTCCTCTGCTCCACAGAGGAACAAGTGGGAAATGTTGCAAAAGTTGCTCAGAACCTAAAGCTAATGTACATGGCGGTTAGTTAAACATCTGTAGGTCATTTATAAAGATAATCTTGCCTGTCAGTATCTCTTGGTGTTGTAGCAGTGGAATTTGGGTTTTTCATGATACCTAGTTTTGTCTCCAAAGTGTTCACCAAAATGACAGGGGAAACAGACCATTTAGACCGAAGCATACCGGGTAGAAAGACTTGGATTTATTGGGCATGGACTTAGTAAAGAGTGTCTTTACAGCTTCAATATGAGATGTTTACCAAAATGAGTGTCTTCTCCATCTGACTCGTAGACCTACTCAAATCAGATTTATTTATACAGTGATATTTATAACATAAAATTGGACAGTCATTATTATATCATCTTTGTCCTCAGTAGAAAGGCATATTTACCTTTTTTGTAAGATCAAGAGACGCTCTAGAAAACCAAAAGAAAATTTTCTTTTAAGAACCCCAAATAATTCATCAAAGCTATGTTTAGCAGATTTGCGTTAGCAATGGCAGAGACAAGGAAATAACAGCTGCTATTTGTGGCTTGATCCCTGTCATACCTGACTGTCTCTAAGAGAGTAACTTGGCTCGTCACTATGGCTACAGAATTCTACTTCAGGTTGTGTTCTTTGGATCTTCCATGAAGTATGCATAAAGCAGGCATATTTACAGAAAGGTTTCTCTGTCCAGCCAATGAAGAACGATGGGAATGGATACACCATTCAAGTGATAAGAACTCATTCATCAGTACCATTGGCCTCCTCAGCCTATTAGGTGTTGAAAAGATATGTCCCAGCCATCCCAGAGGACCATGCAGAGATCATCACAGACAGGAGAAGAAGGTTCAAAACGAGGTTTATTAGTGGGGCCATAGTTCCCATGGGAGAGGGAGCTACATGGTGTCTGCACCTTATCCAGGTGGCAGCTTCTCTCTCTGGGGGTAAAGGGGAAGTAGATAGGTAGTGAGTAGGAGTGGCTCATTAGGTATGGGTGGATCTGGGGGCTAGTGGGAGGAGCTGAGGACCTGAGGCTAAGGAAATGCAAACAGGTATAAGAACCTCTGTGGTGTCATCCATGTAGAATAGGAAATGAAGAAAGCCACCTTGGCTTTTTCATTAACATGTTACACAATCTTGTGCAAATCATTTCCACATATGGCTTTTTACAAACTGGTCATATCATTGTAAGTAAGAGCTGGGCAATAACGACTTAGCATCTTAGTCAATTCTCTACCTAGCATAAATTCTAAACAGTACCAGATTTTGGGATTATTTTTGGGGGGGAGCAAATAAGGCAGACTTGCCCTGTATCCTCATGGAGTTTCTAGTTCCATGAAGATGACACCAAATGTTAATTTGAAAAGGACTTTCCATGTGGGATAAGCAAAATCAAGAGGAGTACATTTTGGAGCATATAACCTAAATCTATGAAATGTTTACAATATGGGAAGTTGTTTAAATGGTTTGGTGGTAGAGAAAGAAAACTATACTTATGTTTCAGAAATTCATAATAGAAGAAAATATGGCTCCTGAGAAAATCTGTAGGAATGGATACAAAGTTTGTTGGTTGCCTTTTGAATTTCTAAGAATTGATGGATAGGTAGATAAAGGTACACTGGTAGCTGATCTGCTGATATTCCAAATGAAAGAAACATGATATTTTTTTTCTTGGTCATGGGGCTTGAACTCTGGGCCTGGGCTCTGTCCCTGAGCTCTTCAGCTCTACCACCTGAGCCACTTTCTAAACATGATTTTTAATATAGAATGGACAGCCTGTTCTATATGATGATAGTCTATTCTATTCTATGAATAGTGAGATTAAAGTTGAGAACTTCTTGTGTGGAGTGTTTAACAGCTACAGGTAAAAAGTGAGACTAGAAGCCATCTGGTGGTGGCTCAGTTATAATTCTAGCTTCTTAGGAGATTGCAATCTGAAGGTTGAGATTCAAAGCCAGCCTAGGCAGGAATTTCCATGAGTCTCTCACCTTCAATAGCCACCAAAAAGCCAAAGTAGAGCTGTGGCTCAAGTGATAGAAAGCCAGCCTTGAGCGAAAAAGTTAAGGGGCATTGCCCAGGCCCTGAGTTCAAGCCCTAGTATCAGCATACACAGAAAGTAGATACTTCTTAAGGTATCCTCTATACTTATGAAATGACTATTTACAAAATGGGAGTAAATGCCAACAAGCGCAAGTACCCCTCATTCCCAAGTGGGAGCAGTACAGATCCTGGTGATGGATTGAGGTCGCCCCAGTATGGTGATGGACGTAAATGGTCACGCTTGCTTTGAGATAGAGCATTCTTCCCCCTGGTGTCAGAGCCTTTGTGTTCCTTTGCTAATCCAGTGGATTTGAGCATATAAAACTCCATGTCTTGCTGTATACATTTTCAATGATATAGAGAACAGAAACAGTTTTACCTTAAGAAACTTGAATAAGCAACTTGAGATGGTGAATGTTATGGAAATGAAAATGGCAGATATTCTCCACTTCCTGTGACACAGAACAGGGCACAGTGATGAGGGTGCCCCCACGAATGTCCCCAGTAAGTCTTTCTGAGGCCTAATGAATCCAACAGGCTGGACATGACATGCTCAGTGACTTTTCTGCTGAGAGTGGACAAGGACAAGTTGCCTTTTGAAGGGGTGTTCTTGTTCTCTTTTGTCTGCCTTGTTTACAAATGAAGAAGCTAATTCTTCCAATTCTTGCTCTGTGATGCTTGGCTTGGAACTTGAGGCCTTTTCCTTGCTTCATTTAAACCACTCCTCCAGTTCCTCTTTTTTTTTTTTTTGGCTTTTGAGTTATCTTTGGATAGTCTTTTGGGCTGGCCAGCCCTCCCCTTCCTCTATCTCTTCCACCTTTCTCCCTTTTCCTCTGCCCTTTTCACTCTTCTTCCCCTTTAACTCCTCCTCCCCTCCCTCCCCTGCTTTTCATTTGATCAGGTGGTCTCAAGACTGTGCTCCTCCCTACCTCTGTTCCCCAGTATCTGGGAAACAGAAGTGTGCCACGATGTCTGGCTTCCTTTCCCTTTCTCACTGTAGTAATTCCGTTGGTAATTATGTAAAAGGATACCAATACTATATGGAATTTCAATTCACTGTACCTTATTCGATGTGTGGGAGCAAGCATTCTTTCAAGGCCACAGTCTGCTCTGCTTCTGATTGCTTTGTAAGGGTGTAAAATCAACACTGTGACATGACCAAAATGGAAGCCATCCAAGACCTATCATGAAAAACTGTTTGGGTGCCCTCCTTACCATGTTAGAGACTTTCTGGGGTGGTTTGGTGGAAGTGGAGAATGTGAAAACTGTTTATGGATGACTCTGAGCTGCAGGCTGAAACCTGAAACCCAGGATATGACTGGCTACACCTAGAAGCATTGCTACCTGACCTGGCTTGCCAAGATGGGTGAAGTTTGGTGGGGTGGTTTAAAGTGCCATGGAATTTCACAATGCCCCCATCCCTCCCCAATTTGTGTTAACAATGGTGATTCTTACGTGGAGATAGGAGGAACTGAGCTAAATAGGAGTTCACTGCTCCACCAGTTTCTTCCCAATTGAATTGCGAGCTATCCCTTGTCTTCTTTGGTGATGGACAAAATCAGTAGAGAAAGCAAATAGTTTCTCCAACCCATCAGCTCTAAGATACCTGAAATGCAGTCAATGTTGCCCTTGTGTATAGTAGATACAGCCACAGCCATGAACTTTGGGCTAGTATTCCAACAGCTAGAATAAGTGGAATTAATACTTTCATTCAACTTACTGTGGAACTTCTTCCCCTCAAAATTTGGAATTTCTATGAGTACAGGATAATTTGGAATTGCGATGACACTTCTGACGTCAATGCATCCAGAGATGTCACTGCCTCTTCAGTTGAAGGCCTTATTCTCTTCACGAATTGTAGTTGAAATGTATTCATTTCCCTTCATAATGTGTTCCTTACATTGATCACTAGATTCATGCAGTTTTTGTTATAAGGGCATACTTATAGGCTTTGACACCTAAAATGTAAAAAAAAATTATAATTTCAATTTATAGGCGTTCTGGTCTTCATTATGGACATGAAGCTTTAATTCTTGTATTTAAAATATATTCACACGTTATAAAATACAATGATCATATTTACTCTAATTGAGTAAATTGTAGCAAGCTCTGGCTTGTACATTATTGTATAACTGGGAGTCAGAATATATGTCTAGATAGTCTTCTTTGTTATCGGTTCCTCTCGCCTCTTCTCCCACTCTTCTCACCTCTTTTCCTCCTCTTCCTTCTCCCTTTTCTTCCAAAAGAGCTCAATGTTCCTCACTGAAAGTGAGGAACATATTCCTTAATCTGTTAGCACTAGAAAGTTGGGGAAATGCACAATGTAACCCACTGTGATATACATCACAAACATCAACATCTCTCACCCCATCCGTCTGCCTTAAAGTCTGAGATTTTTTTAAGCCTTTAAGTCATCCCAGTTTTTGACATGTTTCTGTGCATTTTTTCATTTTTCTTTGTGCTTTTTTACTTTTTGGTGCCTGCACCAGGGCTTGTACACAGGTCCTGAGTGCTATCCCTTAGCCTTTGCACTCAAGGATAGTGGTCTACCACTTGAACCACAGCTCTGTTTCCTGATTTTTTGGTGATTAATTGTAGATAAGAGACTTTCTGGTGCATGCTTTCTTTGAACCTTGATTCTCAGAAATCATTCTCTTGAGGATTACAGACATGAGCCACTGGCACCTTGCTCCTTTGAGCTTTTATTCTTCACACATACGCACATAGAGTCTTGTCAACAAGTTGCTGCTGCCATTAACTTTTTAATATAGTTATTGTTAACACTAGAGTTTTGTTGAGCAGTTAATGTTTAGCTGGCCAAATAGTATCTGCAACATAACTTTCCCCCAAATTACAATGTCCCTTAGTATCTGAAGTGGGTTGGCTCTACAACCCATGTGGCTAATGAAGTTCTTTTGATATAAAACAGTATAATACTTGCATATAAACTACAAACATCCTTCATATACTTTTTCTTCTCTAGATTGCTTACAGTAAGTAATATAATTGAAATAATGTGTAGCTAGATTTTATACCATGTTATAGGGCATTATGACAAGAAAACAGTGTGAATGTGTTTTAGTACAGATGCACTGCTTTTCCCTTAAAGATGTACAATCTGTAATTGGTTGAATTTGTATATGCAGAGTATTTATTTGTGCATTATTTATAGAAACTATGCTGTAAGAAAGTTGGTCTTTGGTAAAATGATGATGGTTCTATGTTGAAACTGAAATGGACACCATGAGGAGACTGTGAGTTTTGTGTCTGCATTTAAATGACAGGCAAGATCTTGAGAAATTACTAATATTGTAGCCAATATTGACTGAGAAATCCAATGCATTTCACAGAGAGAGTGTAAATCTGGCCACATTGTAACGAGTACAACAGAAGGAAAATTGAAAGACTATCTTGTTCCCATTGAAATGAATGTCCACTGTCATCAGGTGTTTGAGCAGGGAGTTGTGGATAGCTCTTTGGCCAAGCAAAGCACATTTTATAGGTGTCTGGTAGGACATGCAATAGAATGACACAGCAGCTCTACAAGCTATTGAGCTTTGTTGAGTGATAGTTTTCCCTTCCGTATATCGTTTCAAACTATGGGCTTCAAGGAAGTCTGCAACATAAAAATGACTTTTTGTTTTGACAGACCTGGGGCTTGAACTCAGGGCCTGGGCACTGAGCTTTTGCTCAAGGCTGGCACTCAGCTCTACTCTGAACTATCTGGTGGTTGGAGCTTAGTGTCTTGTGGACTTTTCCTGCCCAGGCTTGCTTTGAACTGTGATCCTCAGATCTCATTTCTGAGTAGCTAGGATTGTAGGCATAGGCCACCAGTACCTGACTTCCTGACTTTTTCTCCTCTGTCCTTTGTCCTCCTCCTCAGGCCCCCTTCCTTCCTTCCTCCTCCTTTTTTCATCTTTCTTCTTTTTTCCCCTTTTCTTCATTGCTTTGCTTTCTGAGAGAATTCAATGATCAGCCAACCATGAAATGGGAAAGTGGACCAAATAAGGCTGGATAATTTATTTGAGCCAAACAGAGGTATTATAATCTATTAAAAATATTTAGCCAAACACACTGTATTCGTGACTTTATCTCATAACCCTGCAGATTGTCTGGTAGTTGCCCAGGACCTGAGGCAGGAAGGCGGACCCATGTGCCTGAACTTTCCAGTCATGTCTTTGCAACTGGTAGTTTTTAATAAAAGAAAAACTCTAACATTGTGAAATTACATCAGTGAAGAAACCATAGCTTTTTATGTTCTTGTATATGCTTTTCTTCTGTGCAATGTTATTCAATGCCCTAAATTTCAGCTACTTTTGAGATATTTTCTTGAATGTTGAGATTAGTCTGGAAATCAGGCTAGGAATAAATGAAATGCTGGTGTGGTAATAAAATTTATGTTACCATTTTATGAATATGAAAATGTCTAATTGTTATAACACAAGGTATCTTTGGATTAAGAAGTCTAGGACATTTTATTCTTTTACACCTTTTTTTTAAAGCAGGAAAACCTTTGCTTCTACCATCAGTCTTGAGGCAGAAATCCCAGAAAAAAGAATTTTATAATCAGTCACAAAGAATTCCTACACGCATCATGTATCCCTTCCTCATCATTTCCCATTTCTTAGGAGTCTCCACATTGTTTAATTGTAATCATGTGCAACTAGCATTTTAAAGCTTCACACTGCTTTCACATTTATGGGATATGATGAGAAGATTAAGAATGGTTGAAACTCAAGAGTAAATACAGGAAACTTAAGAGTAGATGTAGAAATGTGACTCCACCAGGCTTTCATGGAGCACACATTACCCCAGTGGGCTTCATGTTGTGGCCATCCATGTATAGAAGAACAAACTAGAAGGTGCACTGTCCCAAACAACCCTCATTCTAGTCAGGCCCCTCTCCTGTACTCTGCTTTGCAATTCTGTAGCAGGAATCTAAACTCTGGTTTCCTTCCATTGCATTGGTGTTGTTTGACCTGACTTTCCCTCAGCTTGGAACTTACGCATATGGGACTCAGGTGGCAGGGCCCTGCCTTTCCAGGGCCTGCACTTAGTATTCAATCTATTGTGGAGCAGAGGGATGTTCATGACCCATAGCAAAACTCCTCCCACGTCCCATAAAGTGACATGTTGTTTCTATTAAGGGATCATTTTCTTAAGTGAAATCATGACCAGTCATGATGGCATGGAAGTATACAGAGGCCAAGTGATATGTGTTACTTTAATTACCAAAGAAGTAACTATTATGATTCCATAATGGTTCAAAGAAGAATTTTAAGACTGAAACAGTGGTTTTATTGTTTCTTTAGTTCAGAAGTAATTGAAATGGAATATGTAAATAGAGTCAAAGTGGACTTTTCCAAGTGAGAAAGAGAAGCCAATTGCACTTCGAAAGAAACTATATGACTATAGCAAGAAAGTCATCGCCAATTAACAAATATTTATTTTCCTTTGCTATTCTCTGCTATTTATCCTGTTACATAGTAGTGGAATGAATTAGGAAGAGAGTGATGTAGAGTGCATGGTTTTCCATTGCAACACAAACTCTATCTATCTATCTATCTATCTATCTATCTATCTATCTATCTATCTACCTACCTACCTACCTACCTATATTTTTGCTGTTCCCGGGGTTTGAACTCAGGCTTGGACACAGTCCCTGAGCTTTTTTTGCTTAAGGCTAGCACTCTGTCACTTGAGCAATAGCTCTACTTCCAGCTTTTTGGTGGTTAATTGAAGAGAAGAGTCTCACAGAGTTTTCCTGTCCAGGCTGGGTTAGAACCTCGATCCTCAGATCTCAGCCTCCTGAATAGCTAGGATTACTGGCTACAGCCACTGGCTTCCAGCTTACTTTCCCTATAGTCTTAAACTATATAGGAATCAACTCTTTGGTAAGCTTTTTTCCATTTTTATGTTTATATTACTAATGATTATTTTGTCTCTATTTTCCTATCTTATGATTATTTAATTATAAGACAATTGTTTATTTTTTATTTGATTAGTTATTTAAAGGACGGGTCTTTGGGGCTTTATATCATAGGATCCAAAGGTAGCACTAATGTCTGTGAACCTTAAAATTATACTACCACTTTTTTGATGACCAAAGCTCATTAGAAACTGGAGCCTGTGGCTCAGGCCTGTAATCCCAGATCCTCATGAGTTTGGAGGATTGTGCTTTGAAACCCGCCCTGGGTAGGGAAGTCCATGACATCCATCCTCCATGAACCACCAAAGTACCAGAAATTGTGCTATTTCTCATGGGGTAGCAGGCCAGCATGGAGTGACAAAGCTAAGGGACATAGCCCAGTCTCTGAGTTCAATTTTCAGTGCTGGCTCAAAAACCAAAACCCCACCAAAACACAAATGACCTGAAAGACTCTAGTCCCTGTGCGTAGGAACTAATAATTTGTCCTACTACTGTGAAGGGAAGAGCTTCTGAGTTCTTACAAAAACTATCTTTAAGTATTTGTGCAAAGGAGTTGCCATTTGACAAAGCAGTTTATGAATATGGCCCATCTTAACCCACCTCACCCCTTTCAACATTCTTGCCCCTCCTTCCTCTGCCCAGCCCTTCCGTTTTCTTACTTTTGTAGTATGTACAATGAATTCTTGACTACAATTCCCCCCTTCCCCTTCATTTGTCCCCCGCTCTTCCCTTGCCCCCACTTGATGAGCTGCTGTTTTTCACCCTTATGCTTTGGGAAGTAATGATAAGCACCACCCCCCCGCCGCCAGTACTTCCTCAGAACTTTCTAGATTCCTAAGAGTGGTCATTGTAAATGTCTAACACAAGAATAAATAGGATAGCAAGATATGAGAGGGTTAAAGACATGCTTTAATCATAATCTTTGTGATTCGAATAAAGAAATGTTTTTGAATAAAGACACTGCACATTCCTGTTGGATATTTCTCACAGAGTGAACACAGTGCTGTCCCAACTCTTTTACTATATTTAAGTTTTTGGCTCATCACTGGTATTTGTTTCATAATCTAACAAAAAGATCACGTGTCTCTTGCTAGCAAAAGCTGCAGAGGAGGGAATGCTTATTCTATGAGTAGAGAGAGAAGGAAGGCTGGAGAGATGTTTGTGCTTGTGGAGAAGCTTTTTTTTTTTTTTTTTTTAATAAACGCAGGCCATGTTTGCCACCTCCCGAATTTTGCGCTACTCTTTTCGCTGTCCTAGCTTTGACTTAGTTTGTTTTATGTTCTCGTTTGGTTATTTCCTTGAACATCCCATCTAATTTACATCTTATTCATTTTTGTGTTGCAGCTTCTGACAACTGTCTTGAGTCCACACTTCTCTAGATTTTTATACCTAGCAGCCATTTGGCTTCTACTTTTCCTGATCTCTCTCTTCCTCTCTCACTACCTGTGCCTAATGTTGAGGTTATAGTATCCAAAATAGCTCAGGCCTCAGCCACCTTGGTGTGTTCATGCTATCTGTCCCTACCTGCCTCAGTGTCTGTACCTTTTGGCTGGTTTCACTCAGATTATGGCCAGAGAATGGCTGAAGTAAATAACAGGAAGGAAGAAAGGAAATGTATGGTGATTAGCAGTTCTTTGAGGGAAATGTTTACCTTTATTCACAAACAGTGTATGTGTTGGTAGTTTTCCTATTGCCAGAGAAAGAGAGTGTTGATTCTAAATGTTAGTTTTTAACATGAGAATCTTAAGCATTATATGTTATAACTCTCAGAAATGTTAGGTGTTTCAGAATCATTAAAAAATATTTATTGTCTTTTTTCTCCTTTATTGTCAAAGTGAAGTACAGAGGGGTTACAGTTTCATATATAATGCAGTGAGTACATTTCTTGTCAAATATGTTAGCTCCTCCTCCCCTCCACATGCCTACCTCTTCCCTCCTGCTTCCCCTTCCACCCACGAGTTGTACGGTTGGTTTACACCAAATGGTTTTGTGAGTATTGTGTTTGGAGTTGTTTGTATTTTTATCCTTTGTCTATTGATTTTGATATTTACTTTCTCTTCCCTAGCTCTAATACACGTATATACAGTATCCAGGGTGCTCAGATACAGTGATAGTGGGGGTAAAACCACAGGAAGGGAATACGAGAGAAAATAAAAAGGGTACGGATTCATATCGCATGTTGAAAATAATTACAATAATGATATACCACTTGTTTTCATAACATGGAGCTCATTTCACTTAGCATCATCTTAAGTGTCCATAAGGGCATAGCTATTGGGCTATTATGACTTCGGCTTTGACTAGCCTAAACATGTACTAATTATTCCAAAAAAAATTTACTATGTGAAGTGAGCCAGACCTACAGAAACATAGACTGTATTGTTTTCCTCATAGGAAAAACATTTTTTTTCTTATTTATTGTCAAAGTGATGTACAGAGAGGTTACAGTTGCATATGTTAGGCATTGGATACATTTCTTATACTGTTTGTTACCTCCTCCCTCACTTGCCCTCCCCTCCCCCTGCCCCCTCCCCCAGAGTTGTTCACTTGGCTTACACCAAACAGTTTTGAAAGCATTGCCTTTGTAGTCGTTTGTCTTTTTATCTTGTATCTCTCGGTTTTGGTATTCCCTTTCACTTTCCTAATTCTAATACCAGTATATACAGTTTCCAAAGTACTCAAATAAGATAAACTGATAGTGAAGGTACAACCGCAGGAAGGGGATACAAGAGCATCATCAACAGTAGAAGCTACAGTTACACATGGCATGTTGAAAGTAATTACAGCAGTGATATAACAGTTGTTTCCATAAAATGGAGGTTGTTTCACTTAGCCTCATCTTATGTGTTCATAAGAGTATTGCTGTTGGGCTCTTGTGATCCTCTGCTGTGACTAGCCTAAACCTGAGCTAACTATTCCCTATGAGAATAGGGAATCCTATTCATAGCATAGAATCCATGTTTCTTTGGGTCTGGCTCACTTCACTTAGGATAATTTTTTCCAAGTCCTTTCATTTCCTTACAAATGCGGCAATGTCATTCTTTGAGACAGAGGTATGAAATTCCATTGTGTATATGTACCACATTTTCCTGATCCATTCATCTACTGAGCGTTACTGGGTGGGATCCATATTTTAGCTATGCCAAATTGTGCTGTGATGAATATTGTTGTGCTGGTGGCTTTTGTGTGTTCTTCTCTGTGGTCTTTGGGTAGATGCCAAATGTGGGGCTGCTGGATCATAAGGGAGCTCTATGTTTACCTTCTGAGAAATCTCCATACCACTTGCCAGAGTGGCTGAACAAGTTTACATTCCCATCAACGATGAAGTAGGGTTCCCTTTTGTCCACATCCCCTCCAACATTTATTATTGTTAGTTTTCTTGATATAGGTCATTCTTACTGGGGTGAGATGGAATCTCAATGTTGTTTTGATTTGCATTTCTTTTATGGCCAGAGATGTAGAGCACTTTTTCATATGACTCTTGGCCATTCTCATTTCCTCATCAGAGAAGTCTCTTTGTAAGTCTTTAGCCCACTTGTTGAGGGGGCTGTTGGTTCTTTGCGGTTTTGTTTTGGAGGAATTTAATTTTTTGTAGTTCTGCATATATTTTAGATATGAGGTCTTTGTTCATTGTATGGCTGATAAAGATCTTTTCCCAATCTGTAGGCTTTCCATTCATCTTGTGAGCTATGTCCTTTGCCCTGCAGAAGCTCAGCAATTTGATGCAATCCCATTTGCTCGTCCTTTTTGTGATTTGTAGCATTTATGGCTCTTTGTTAAGGCAGGTCTGTCCTGTGCCAAGGAGCCCAAGTGTTTCTCCTACTTCTTTTAGTGCTTTCAAGGTATCTGTTATAATTTCAAGATCTTTGATCCATGTGGAATTGATTTTGGTGCAGGATGATATATAAGGATCTAATTTTGCTTTGTTGTGGGTGTTGAACCAGTTTTGCCATCACCATTTGTTAAAGAGGCTATCTTTCTTCCATCGTATTTTTTTAGCTCCTCTATCAAAGATTAAGGGGGCTTAGTTCTGTGTGTTCACTGCTGGATCTTCAATTCTGTTCCATTGGTCTTCAGGCCTGTTCCATTGCCAATTCCAAGCTGTTTTTATAGCTATAGCTTTATAATACAGCTTGAAGTTTGGTATTGTAATTCCTCCGGCATTGTTCTTTCTGCTTAGGATTGTTTTTGCTAGTCGGGGGGTCATTTATTTTTCCATATAAATTTCTGGATTGCTTCCTCAATTTCATTAAAAAATGGTGTTGGGATATTAGTGGGTATTGCATGGAATTTGTAGATAGCTTTTGGCAATATTGCCATTTTGACTATATTAATCTTCTCAATCGAGGAGCATGGGAGGTTTTTCCATTTCCTTAGTTCTTTTTTTTTTTTCAAATTTTTATTATCAAAGTGATGTACAGAAAGGTTACAGTTTCATATTTTAGGCACTGGATACATTTCTTGTACAGTTTGTTACCTTGTCCCTCATACCCCTCTCCCTCCTCCCCCTTTCCCTTACCCCCCCCCCCCACGGAGATGTTCAGTTCACTTACACCAAACAGTCTAATCATAGAGGTCTTTCACTTCTTTGGTTAAGGTTATTTCTAGGTATTTTATGTTTTTGAGACTATTGCAAAGGGAGTTGCTTTCCTGACTTCAGCCTCTGTCTTCGTGTTATTAGCATATAGAAAGGCTGTTGATTTTCGAGGGTTTATTTTATATCCTGCAACTTTGCCAAAGTTTTGGATCTGCTCTAGTAGCTAGGGAGTAGAGTCTATGGTGTTCGTTAGGTATAGGATCATGTAATCTGCAAAGAGAGAAAGCTTAACTTCATCTTTTCCTATTTGGATCCCCTTTTTGTTTTCTTCTTGCCTAATTGCTCTGGCTAGGAATGTTAAAGAGGAGGGGAGAGAGCAGACATCTCAATCTTGCTCCTGATTTTCAAAGGAATGGCTTTGGCTTTACACCATTTAGAATTATGCTTGCTGTTGGTTTGTAATAAACTGCCTTTATTATATTCAGGAATGTTCCTTGGAATCCCAATTTCTCCAGGATTTTTATCATAAATGGGTACTGGATTTTATCGAACGCCTTTTCTGCATCCAGAGATATAACCATGTGGTTCTTTACCTTGCTCTGGTTGATGTGGTGGATTACATTAATTGACTTGCGTATATTGAACCAACTTTGCATCCCTGGGATGGATCCAGTTTGAACATGGTGTATGATATTTTTGATGACCTGTTGAAGTCGATTGGACAGAATTTTGTTGAGAATTTTTGCATCTATGTTCATCAGGGAAATCGTTCTATAGTTCTGTTTTGTTGATGAGTCCCTGCCTGGTTTTGGGATGAGGGCTATACTGGCTTCATAGAATAAGTCTGGTAGTGAACGTTCTCTTTCAATTTCATTGAAGATTTTGAAAAATATTGGTGTGACTTCTGTTTGGAAAGCCTTGTAGAATTCTGCTGTGAATCCATCTGGACATGGGATTTTCTCTGATGGGAAATCACTTATTGCTGTTTCTATTTCAAGGCTGGGTATGAGTCTGTTTAGAAGGTTTAAATCTTCATGGTTGAGTTTGGGGGTATCAATTTTTTCTAGAAAATCATCCATTTCTTCCATGTTCTCGAATTTGTTGGCACAAAGGTTTGCAAAATAGTCCCTTATTGTGTTCTCAATTTTGGTTGTTTCTGTGGTGATGTTACCTGTTTTATCTCGGATCTTGTTTATGTGGGTGTGCTGCCATCGTTTTTTTGGTCAGGTTTGCTAGGAATTTGACTATCTTGTTAATATTCTCAAAGAACCAAGTCTTTGTTTTGTTGATTGTTGCGATGGTTTTTTTTCTCCCTCTCAAGTATATTTAATTCTGATTCGATTTTAATTATTTGCTTCCATCTATTGACTTGGGGGTATGGCTTCTTGTTCTCTTTTGAGAAGATTAAGGTGATTCCGTAAGTTGTTGAGTTGCTGTTTATCCAGATTGTTGGTGTAGGCACTCAGATATAAATTTTCGTCTGAGTACTGCCTTTGCTGTGTCCCAAAGGAGGTGGTACTTTGTGCACTCACCTTGGTTGAATGCCATAAATATTGAATTACTGGTCTAATTTCTTCAATGACCCATTGATGGTTCAGCAGTGTGTTGCTTAGTCTCCATGGATTGTATCATTTTGTGTGGTGGCTGTTTGAGTTGAGCTTTAATTTTAATCTATTGTGGTCTGAGGGAAGGCAGGGAATGATTTTGATACTTCTGAATTTGTACAGATTTTCTTTGTGCCCTAAGATGTGATATATTTTGGAGAATGTTTCATGGGCTGCTGAAAAGAATGTGTATTCTGGTATTGCTTGATGGAATATTCTGTAGATGTTGGTTAAGTCTAGTTGGTCTATGCAGTTGATTAGTTCTGTGGATTCTTTGGTCAGTTTTTGGCCTGTTGGTCTGTCCAGAGGTGACAGTGGAGTGTTAAAGTCTCCAACAATCAATGTGTTTGGGACTATGAGTGATTTTAGAGTCAGTAGTGTTGGTTTGATGAAGTTGGGTTCTCCTGTATTTGGTGTGTGGATATTTAAGATGGTTATATCCTCCTGTAGGAGACATCGCTTTATTAGTATGTAGTAACCTTCTTTGTCTCTTCTTACCATTTTTCATTTGAAGTCGATTTTATCTGATGCTAGAATTCCACTCCAGCCTGCATTTGGGGGCCATTTATTGGTAGATTTTATTCCAGCCTTTCACCTTTAGAAGAAGTTTGCTTTTGCTAGATAGATGTGTCTCTTGGAGGCAGCAGAAAGACGGATCTTGATGTTTGATCCAAGTAATGAGCCTATGTCGTTTGAATGAAGAATTAAGTCCATTAATGTTGAGAGTTAGGTTTGAGAGATGATCATTTGTCCTTTCATTGTAGCTATCTTGTTAAAAGCTGTGTCTTCCCAATTCTTGATCTAATATTCTGGTTTTCTATTTAGGGTTCATTTCTCTGTCTGTATTGGGATCTTGATTATTTTCCCTGTATAGTACATCTTTGAGGATTTTCTGTAAAGCTGGTTTGGTGGAGATACATTGTTTCAGTTTTTCCTTCCTGTGGAAGACTTTTATTTGACCTTCAGCTATGAATGAGAGTTTAGCTGGGTACAGCATTCTTGGTTGATATTTATTATTATTTAGGGTTTGGCATACCTCATTCCAGGATCTCCTTGCTTTTCATGGTCTCTGCTGAGAAGTCTGGGGTAATTCTGCTTGCTTTTCCTTTATTTGTGATTACTTTCTTCTCCGTAACATCTTTAAGGATTCTTTCCTTGGACTCTACTGATCCTGTTATGATCACAATGTGTCAGTGGGATGTCCTATTCTGATCTGGTCGCTTTGGGGTTCTAAATGCTTCTTGTATCTGTATCGGCCTACCTTCCTGGATAGTTGGGAAGTTCTTGGCTAATATTCTGTTAAATAGGTTGCATATTCCATTAACTTCTTTCTCCTGGATTTTCTCAATTCCTATTCGCCTCAAATAGTGCTTCCTGCTTGTGTCTTGGAGCTCCTGGAGTGATCTGTTTTATCGATTGGATTGGTTTTGTATTTTTGTGTGACATTTCTCCATAGATTCTAGGGAATCTTCAGCTCCTGAGATTTGATCCTCTGCTTCACCTACTTGAGACTGTAGGCTAGTTACTTGATTTTGAATCTCTTTTCCTTCAGACTGGTCTTTCCTGATGATTTCCATGTCCTTGCTAGAAGTATCTCTTAGGTCCTGCATGGACATCTTTACATTATTAATTTGGTTTTGAGTGCTGTCTCTCAAATCTTTTAGCTGGGTAGTTATCTTTTCATATGACTCTTGAAGTTCATTTATCTTTCTCTTTGTTGAGGCCATGAAATCATCTATTACTTTATGGATGGATTGATGTATGGATGGATTCAAACTTTTCATTTAACATGTTTATCAGTAGACTTTGTAGAGCATTTTGAGGGTTCTCTTCTATGTCTTTGATTGACTGCTCTGCTTCCTGCTTGTTTTGAGTGGGAGATATGACTGCATTGTTTGCCATCTTGTGTTTCTACTGCCCATTTGGATTGGGAATGCCTATCTAAGAGCACCTGTGAGCACTGTTTAAGATCCAAAGCAGACCTTACCAAGCACTGATGTGTAAATTTTAGAAGTTCACAATTATACACAGATACTTGGTATAACTGTATATAAAATTAGATTTGGTGTTCCTAAAAATACAATTTCAAAATAACAACCAATCCTGTATTCAATAGTTAATAAGTACTGTTAAAATATTATGAGCTGGATTTCTCTATAAACCACTTTGATTCACTTGGATTGAACAGGGATATCCTCTATCCAATAACCCAGCAATGATATTCATAGGCAGCATCATCACTGTCATGCAGATCTCCAAGAGCAGAGGCAGCTTGGCATCAAGTACGGAGACCTTTGTGTAGCGGACAGCACAAGAGGGGAGCCTTCGCCATATGATTGGTTTCCGGGAACTTCAAAAAACAAGTAACGTGTAAACACTTTGAACTCCCTCTGTCCAACCTCATACCTGACACACTCATGCAACCGCACATGAAAAAAAATTCCTCACAGGCGAGCCGACTCTCTCTCTCTCTCTTTCTCTCTCTTCCTCCCCGGCACCCCCAAATGCTCACTATAACACACTGTGCCGGGTCCTCCGGGATTTACATCCACATACCTATTTGCACATATGCAGACGTAGGCTTAGGAAGCACACTCTTGTACAGCATCAGGAACGCACGCATGTAGGCAAGCAGGGGCACACACACGCACACGTGAGCGCACCCAGTACACAGTGGCTTGGAAGGTGCTAAGGGGTTTTCGAGGACTGTGTCCTACTTGCTCAAGTCCAGGGTGTTGTTCTTGTGGTGGGCGTGGCTAAGGAGCCCAGCGCTGCTTACTGGACAGTCCATTGGCACTTGGGCCTCCCCCTGCTGTCCTCACCAGTCTCCCATTCCCTGAACCATGCAGCTTCGGAGACCTGGGTAGCAACAAACTCTTCGGGAAAGCAATCAAGGCAGAAATGTCAATGTAACAGGACCACATGATTACGCCCCAGTAGTGCCCCAACCAAGGATGGCATTCGTTACCCCTCAGGTCTACACCCTAAAGCCCAGCGCTGCGCGCAGAGAATGGGGCAGGCCTGTGCCCCAGAATCCCTTGCCTCTTCTCCCTTCTACTTGGTCCCAGGGTGGTGGGGCGCCCAACCTGGCCTTCCTAGCCACCACCTGCCATCTGCAGCTGAGTTCCTGAGGCTTGTCCCCTGCACACATACCTCCTTTGCTGATAAGTCCCTCCGAGTTCTCTCTCCTAGCCCTCCTGTCCCTGCCTTGCTGCTCTGGACTGCTTTCAACTCACACATGCCTCTGCGTCACTGCCTCTTTGCCTCTGCCTCTGCTTCCCAATTTCCCCCTCCTCCTCTTGAGGTTCACAGGCTGCACACCTCCCCATGCACCTCTTCACTTCTTCTGGGGAAATTACAACTGCCTCACCCTAGCCTAGCCCTTCTTATCTTCTCCAAATCTCCCTCTGCTCTCACCCTCTGCACACCTGGGATCTCTCAGTCCTCTGGTGAACACCAATCCCCATTTATCTAATCTGTTGTCTGCCTGCTCTGTGCCCAAGCCCCTCTGCTCCTTTTCTGTGCACAGGAGGTTTGTGACAAAGGTAGGAGGGAAGCGGCACTCCTTTCCTGCCTTCTGGTTTTATGACTGACATCCGATTGGTCTGGAAACGGCCTCTGCCCCCTTGGCCAAGACCACCTGAAGACCTTGCCTGGCTTGCTAGGCAGCAGCCCTGTGTTTTTCTGAGCAGGAAGGACTACACATATGCGACCCACTATGCAGAAAACCCTCCAGGGGGTGGCCGGGGGATTTGTTTCTCCATTCCTTGCCCACTTTGTTGATGTGTGCTTTCATTTGCATTCCAACAGGAACAGACTTAAGGGAGGGGTAGTGAGGCTGCTTAGAGGTAGGCAGTTGGTGCTCACAGGCCAGCTGGGCCTCCTGGTGCCTCACTAACAGTGCATTTGCACCTGGGGTGCTGGGAAGCCTCTGGGGAGTGCCCATAAGGTTTGGAGCTCTGTGACATGGCCAGGTACTAGGCGCCTCCTGATGACTTGAGCCAGTGTTCCAACTGGAGTTGCCATAGCAAAAAGGGCACAGGGCCCCTTGGGGGTTTGCTGTAAGTTCTCACTAGTTCTCACAGGCATTCGGGGATGCACAGGATGTGCAGAGCCGCACATCCCTCACCTGACCATTCTGCTGGGAACGGCTTGGGCCAGGGTCCTAGGCAAATACACTTTCCACCTCCCCTCCTGCTCCATCTTTCCACATCCTGGTTGAACCCGGGTGACACAGCTCCCCACCGCCTCTGCCCTTGCCAGTCCTGGAAGTGGCTGGTGTATGGATCCGCCACCTCTCTCACAATCAACCTCATCTCTCTTGCTCAGAGCATAAGGGAGATACAAGGTTAGCAGGTCAGCGAATCTGGGCATCTCCTTTCTGCGCTAGTGTCTGCTTAACTCTTGTCTTCCCCCTTGCCTTGGCCTCTCTGGCCCAGATCCCTGCCTGCTACTTCCTGCTATTGAGCAGCCAAAGATTATACTGGCTAGAGGCAGGAGCTGGCAATCCTGGTGCCCGTGGCTCACAGCCATATGTTTTAGGCTCCTTCAGGAAGCTCTGCTAAGACACCAGGGAAAGGGATATCTGACCCTTCCCTGCCGTGACCAAGGCACACTAGCACCCAGCAATGATATTCATAGGCAGCATCATCACTGTCATGCAGATCTCCAAGAGCAGAGGCAGCTTGGCATCAAGTACGGAGACCTTTGTGTAGCGGACAGCACAAGAGGGGAGCCTTCGCCATATGATTGGTTTCCGGGAACTTCAAAAAACAAGTAACGTGTAAACACTTTGAACTCCCTCTGTCCAACCTCATACCTGACACACTCATGCAACCGCACATGAACAAAAAATTCCTCACAGGCGAGCCGAGTCTCTCTCTCTCTCTTTCTCTCTCTTCCTCCCCGCCACCCCCACATGCTCACTATAACACACTGTGCCGGGTCCTCCTGGATCTACATCCACATACCTATTTGCATATATGCAGACTTAGGCTTAGAAAGCACACTCTTGTACAGCATCAGGAACACACGCATGTAGGCAAGCAGGGGCACACACACGCACACGTGAGCGCACCCAGTACACAGTGGCTTGGAAGGTGCTAAGGGGTTTTCAAGGACTGTGTCCTACTTGCTCAAGTCCAGGGTGATGTTCTCGTGGTGGGCGTGGCTAAAGAGCCCAGCGCTGCTTACTGGACAGTCCATTGTCACTTGGGCCTCCCCTTGCTGTCCTCACCAGTGTCCCATTCCCTGAACCATGCAGCTTCGGAGACCTGGGTAGCAACAAACTCTTCGGGAAAGCAATCAAGGCAGAAATGTCAATGTAACAGGCCCACATGATTACGCCCCAGTAGTGCCCCAACCAAGGATGGCATTCGTTACCCCTCAGGTCTACACCCTAACGCCCAGCGCTGCGCGCAGAGAATGGGGCAGGCCTGTGCCCCAGAATCCCTTGCCTCTTCTCCCTTCTACTTGGTCCCAGGGTGGTGGGGCGCCCAACCTGGCCTTCCTAGCCACCACCTGCCATCTGCAGCTGAGTTCCTGAGGCTTGTCCCCTGCACACATACCTCCTTTGCTGATAACTCCCTCCGAGTTCTCTCTCCTAGCCCTCCTGTCCCTGCCTTGCTGCTCTGGACTGCTTTCAACTCACACATGCCTCTGCGTCACTGCCTCTTTGCCTCTGCCTCTGCTTCCCAATTTCCCCCTCCTCCTCTTGAGGTTCACAGGCTGCACACCTCCCCATGCACCTCTTCACTTCTTCTGGGGAAATGACAACTGCCTCACCCTGGCCTAGCCCTTCTTATCTTCTCCAAATCTCCCTCTGCTCTCACCCTCTGCACACCTGGGATCTCTCAGTCCTCTGGTGAACACCAATCCCCATTTATCTAATCTGTTGTCTGCCTGCTCTGTGCCCAAGCCCCTCTGCTCCTTTTCTGTGCACAGGAGGTTTGTGACAAAGGTAGGAGGGAAGCGGCACGCCTTTCCTGCCTTCTGGTTTTATGACTGACATCCGATTGGTCTGGAAACGGCCTCTGCCCCCTTGGCCAAGACAACCTGAAGACCTTGCCTGGCTTGCTAGGCAGCAGCCCTGTGTTTTTCTGAGCAGGAAGGACTGCACATATGCGACCCACTATGCAGAAAAGCCTCCAGGGGGTGGCCGGATGTTTTGTTTCTCCATTCCTTGCCCACTTTGTTGATGTGTGCTTTCATTTGCATTCCAACAGGAACAGCCTTAAGGGAGGGGTAGTGAGGCTGCTTAGAGGTAGGCAGTTGGTGCTCACAGGCCAGCAGGGACTCCTGGTGCCTCACTAACAGTGCATTTGCACCTGGGGTGCTGGGAAGCCTCTGGGCAGTGCCCATATGGTTTGGAGCTCTGTGACATGGCCAGGTACTAGGCGCCTCCTGCTGACTTGAGCCAGTGTTCCAACTGGAGTTGCCATAGCAAAAAGGGCACAGGGCCCCTTGGGGGTTTGCTGTAAGTTCTCACTAGTTCTCACAGGCCTTCGGGGATGCACAGGATGTGTAGAGCCGCACATCCCTCCCCTGACCATTCTGCTGGGAACGGCTTGGGCCAGGGTCCTAGGCAAATACACTTTCCACCTCCCCTCCTGCTCCATCTTCCCACATCCTGGTTGAACCCGTGTGACACAGCTCCCCACCGCCTCTGCCCTTGCCAGTCCTGGAAGTGGCTGGTGTATGGATCCGCCCCCTCTCTCACAATCAACCTCATCTCTCTTGCTGAGAGCATAAGGGAGATACAAGATTAGCAGGTCAGCGAATCTGGGCATCTCCTTTCTGCGCTAGTGTCTGCTTAACTCTTGTCTTCCCGCTTGCCTTGGCCTCTCTGGCCCAGATCCCTGCCTGCTACTTCCTGCTATTGAGCAGCCAAGGATTATACTGGCTAGAGGCAGGAGCTGGCAATCCTGGTGCCCGTGGCTCACAGCCATATGTTTAAGGCTCCTACAGGAAGCTCTGCTAAGACACTAGGGAAAGTGATATCTGACCCTTCCCTGCCTCGACCAAGGCACACTAGCACCCAGCAACAGTATTCATAGGCGTCATTGTCACTGTCATGCAGATCTCCAAGAGCAAAGGCAGCTAGGTATCCCGGGCCTCAAGTCCGGAGACCTTTGTGCAGAGGACAGCACAAAAGGGGAGACTTTGCCAAATGATTGGTGTCTGGGAACTTCAAATAAGCAAGTAAACATGCACACAATTGGAACTCCCTATGTCCAACCTCATACATGTCACACTCATACAACCGCACATGAACAAAGAATTCCTCATAGGCGAGATGACTCTCTCTCTCTCTTTCTCTTTCTCCCTTCCCGCCACCTCCACATGCTCACTCATAACACACTGTGCCGGGTCCTCCTGGATCTACATCCACATACCTATTTACACATACACAGACTTTGGCTTAGTAAGTACACCCATGTACAGCATCAGGAACAAACACACACGAATGTAAGCAAGCACGGGCACACATATGCACATTCGAGCGCACCCAGTACACAGTGGCTTGGAAGGTGCTAAAGGGTTTCAGGGGACTGTCCTACTTGCTCAAGTCAAGGGTGATATTCTTGTGGTGGGAGTGGCTAAGGAGCCCAGCGCTGCTTACTGGCCAGTCCATTGGCACTTGTGCCTCCCGCTGCTGTCCTCACCAGTATCCTGTTCCCTCAACCATGCAGCTTGGGTGACCTGGGTAGCAACAAACTTTGGGGGAAAGAAATCAAGGGAGAAATGGGAATGCAACAGGACCACAGGATTAGGCCCCCAGTAGTGCCCCAACCTGGGAAGGCATTCATTACCGCTCAGGTCTACACCAAGAAGCATGGAGCTGCAAGCAGAGAGCGGGGCAGGCCTGTGTGCCAGAATCCCTTGCCTCTTCTTCCTTCTCTTGGTCCCAAGGTGGTGGGGTGCCCATCGTGATCGTCCAACCTCGCCTTTCTTGTATGGTGCAAGTCAGTTCGCTTTTTGGCAGGAACTGACCAGGAGGGCCTCCTAACGGAGGCTCAACCTGCCCACCTTGATCTTGGGTCTGCTACTTTTGCTTCTTCACAGGAGCCAGCGGATCAGCTTAGGAGATCTCCATTTTGTAAGTCTTTTAAATATCAGGCCTGTGTGTATTGTTTCTTCTGTTTTATTGGAATTGTTTTACCTCTTGTTATTTTGTGGACTGCACAACTGACGAGACTGATAGGCATGGGCAACGTCCCTTCCACTCCCGTGGACTTGACTTTAGCCCACTGGAAGGAAGTTACTCACAATAATAGTGTAGAGATCAAGAAACGAAAGTGGGTGACTCTCTGCTCTTCTGAGTGGCTCACTTTCAAGATGGGTGGCCACCAGAAGGGACTTTTGACTTGAGTACAATTCTCAAAGTAGAGGACTATGTTTTTAATTCCTTACATAGTCACTTCGAAAAAGTTGGTAGATATCACCTTCTCTGGGCCCCTCCCGTGAGTCCGTCCCTTCTCCTTTTGTGTGAAAACTCATTTTGTTTTTTAAACACAAAGAGAAGTTCAACCACCTGTCACTCATGGTCTTAATTACTTGTGGTAATACTCAGTTAGCTGCTGTTACTGTGGTGGCACTTACTAAAAACTTCATAGAGTATATTAATCAGCTATAATGTCATGATAGTATTACCATATTACTGTACAGTATTAGAAAACAGATACACAGCAGATAGTGCTTAGAAAATTTCTAAGTACTGTATGTAAGCATTTAGGTTCTTTTTTTTTTTTTTGGCCAGTCCTGGGCCTTGGACTAATGATTTCTCATTAGTATTACCAGGAGGGTTATATACTTAATTTAATGTTGTTTTTATTTTGCCAGTTCTGAGGCTTGAACTCAGGGCTTGAGCACTGTCCCTGAGCTGCTTTTATTCACACACACACACACAGCACTACTTCCACCTTTTTCTGTTTATGTGGTGGGGAGGAATGGAACCCAGGGCTTCATGCATGCTAGGTGAGCACTCTGCCGCTAAGCCACATTGCTAGTCGAATATGTTGGGTCTATTTATGATTGTTCATTATGCCAGTCCTGAGGCTTGAACTCAGGGCTTGGGTGCTGTTCTTGTGCTGAAGGCTAGCAGACTATCATTTGAACCACAGGTCCACTTCCAGCTTTTTTTGGTAGTTATTTGGAGATGAGTCTCATAGACTTTCCTGCCTGGATGGATTTGAGCTGTGAGTCTCAGCTCATAAGCTTCTGAGAAGTTAGGATTACAGGTGAGAGCCACTGGCACTTAGCAGCTACTTTTTTGTTTTTGTTGTTGTTGTTTTTACAAACTGATTGTAAAGATAAATTACAATATTTTAAGTGATGAACTGCTTTTCCTAATTCAAGTATTTTGGCATATTTTCTAGTTAATCAGTTATGTAGATGTAAAACATTACTTGGAAGATTGTTTATGTGTTTATTATGTGGAAGACAGCAATTTGCTTTCCATAATCGTTCATTCACTTGTGAAATATCTTTTCCTTCTGTAAACCAGTCTAAAGCTACAAAAATAGGTATTGAACTATTAGAATCTTATTAAACCATGTATTGTGCTCTCTCTCCTCTCCTCTCCTCTCCTGTCCTCCCCTCCCTTCCCCTCTCCTCCCCTCCACTCCTCTCCCCTGTCCTCCCCTTTTCTCTCCTCTCCTCTCCCACCACCTGTAGTAACAAGGTTTGAATTCAAGGCTTCATCCTGGCATGTATGCCCACTCAGCTGGTATTCTGCCACTTACACATCTAGCCCAGCATTTCACTGGTTAATTGGAGATGGAGTCTTTTGGACTTTACTGAATGGGCTGGCTTTGAACCCTGACCCTCTGCATCTCAGCTTGCTGAGTATCCAGGTTTACCGGTATGAGCCCCAGGTGCCTGGCAAAATCATGTGTTTTAATTTTAACACATTTTGTTATGTTCAATGTACATGGCTTAGAAATACATAATGACAGTAGTTTGTATGCAGCAAACTACATTATTCTTAGAGAATTAGAGAACTAGAGTGCACATTTTGGTATTGAGATTTTCTTTAAAAAAATAAATGAGTAGAACCCTTGAAAGGACAATGAAATATAATAGGATGGTCCCATATGTATATGAAGAAGTGTGATGTAAAACACAATGAGTTGCATGGTCCTAGATGCTATGAATTCTGAGGATCCAACAATGAGGTGTGAGCTTTCATACAGCTCGGCTTTCTAAAAATTGTTGGTAATTGATCTTACATTAATTATCTCATTTCATTCCTAAAACATCCTGAATATTAGATCGGGTATGTATTGAAATCATAATTTGCGTATAAGAAAACATGGCTTAATGTATGGATCTGTGACCCCTCTGTATATCACTTTGACAATAAATAAGTAATTATATATATTTTTTTTAAAAAAAAGGAAAACACATTGAGAGGCTGCTGGCTACTCCAAGTGGAGGTGATGGTGTCTTTCTAATTATAAGGCTGAGTTTTTTGCTGGCACATGGTAGCTGTGAGGATTATTCTAAAATAAGATTGCTGATCAAAGATGGCCTTTAGAACTTTTGATAACATTGAAAACTACTAGGTCTATCATGATTGCTCTCAACCAACTAATTATGCCTATTTAGAAGTAATAATTATATGAGAGTTCAGCATTTTCCATTTTCTGAAAAACAAGAAATGTAAGGTTAGACTCATTTTCTCTATACTGATGATGATGTAGGAGCTCAATGTAGTTCAGTGCCAATGTGATCCTTTTAAATAGGACCATATGAAGTTCTGCCTGATGCTTTGCTCATTTGAGCTAAATTTAAAAATTGAAGTGTTAGGGTCTTTTTTTAATAAGTTAGCAACATATTTCTAACAAATTTTTAATCTTTTATTGGAAAACTAGCATTTTGTGGATTCTTTGTTGTTGTTATTGTTTGTGGGGCATGAACGCAGGTGCTGACCCTGAGTTCACTCACTATGTTCCTTTCTCTCTTTCTTTCTTCCTCTCTTTCTTTTCTCCCTTCCTTCCTTCCTTCCTTCCTTCCTTCCTTCCTTCCTTCCTTCCTTCCTTCCTTCCTTCCTTCATTGCCAGTCCTGGACTCAGGTCCTGAGCACTGTCCCAGGCTTTTGTTTTTGTTTTGCTCAAGGCTAGTACACTACCACTTGAGCCATTGCTCCACTTCTTGCTTTTTGCTATATGTGGTGGTGAGGAATTGAACCCATGGCTTCATGTATACAAGGCAAGCACTCTACCACTAGGCCATATTCCCAGCCCTTCTTCCTTTCCTTTCAAGGCTAGTCCTCTGTCTCTTTGAGCCACAGTGCCTCTTCCAGGTTTTTGTTTTTGTTTTTTTTGTAGTTAATTGGAGATGAGACTCTTTAACAGACATTCTTGTCTTCACTGGCATTCAACCATGATCCTCAAAGGTCAGCCTTCTGAGTAGCTAGGATGACAGACAGGCATGAGCCACCAGCACCCTGTACATTGGGACACTTCTAAAATGTATGTCTTATGCTTAAATACCTCTTCTCCACTGCCTTATGGAAGGAGCCCAAATTGACCCCAGCTTCTTTTTAATTTTCACAATGCTTATGGCATTCAGCAGCAGGAATTCCTGGTTTCTAGAGAGTTGTTCTCTTCCTGTGTTCCTGTCTCTGTCTCTTCTTCCTGGAATCTTCCCCATTGGTATCTGCCTGTCAAATGGCTACCCATTCTTAATGAACTACTCAGATGTGAAGTTGAAATGATAAATCTTTGCTTTCCTTGGCCAGCCCCGCCCCACCCTGGCGGTTTCCTGTTGTTTCTGCTTGGGGCACTGGAAGGCTCAGGCCAGGGCAGGACGGGCGATGGATGGGGGGCTGGGTGGGGCAGAGCGGACAGGCGGGACAGAGGCAGTGGAGTCAAAACAGGGTAAAATGATACACGGGTGTGCAATTTGCAAGCTGGGGGTTCTGGGTGCTGAGTGCTAAATACTAGGTAGCTGGGTGCTGGGTACTGGGTGCTGGGTGGCTAGGGGCTGGTTACTGGGTGTCTGGGTGCTAGGTACTGGGTGCTGGGTGGTTGGGTGCTGGGTGACTGGGTGCTTGGTAGCTGGGTGTTGAGTAGCTGGATGGTGTGGTCTGAGTAGTTGGGTGCTGGGTACTGGTTAGATGGGTGCTGGGTGCTAGGTACTAGGTGCCTGGGGTCTGAGTAGCAGGGTTCTGGGAACTGGGTGCTCAGTAGCTGGGTACTGGCTGCTGGCTAGCTGGGTGGCTGGGTTCTGGGTGCTGGGTACTGGGTGCTGGGTAGCTGGGTACTGGGTGCTGGGTGTCTGGGTGCTGAGTAGCTGGGTGCTGGGGGCTGGTTGGCTGGGTGCTGGGTACTGGGTGATGGGTGCTGAGTGGTTGTGTCCTGGTGCTGGGTGGCTGGGTACTAGGTGCTGGATTAGGTGCTGGATAGCTGGGCGGCTGGGTGCTGAGTAGCTGGGTACTGGGTGCTGGGTGTCTGGGTGCTGAGTAGCTGGGTGCTGGGGGCTGGTTGGCTGGGTGCTGGGTACTGGGTGATGGGTGCTGAGTGGTTGTGTCCTGGTGCTGGGTACTGGTTGGCTGGGTACTAGGTGCTGGATTAGGTGCTGGGTAGCTGGGTAGCTGAGTGGCTGGGTGCTGAGTAGCTGGGTACTGGACGCTGATTGGCTAGGTACTAGGTACTGGGTGCTGGGTGGTTGGCGGCTGGGTGCTAGGTACTGGGTTGAGTAGCTGGGTGGCTGGGTGCTGACTAGCTGGATGCTGAGGTCCAAATAACTGGATACTGGGTGCTGAGTAGCTGAGTGCTGGGTTGCTGGGTACTTGGTGCTGGGTACCTGGGTGGTGAATAGCTGGGTGCTGGGGACTGGGTGCTGGGTGGCTAGGTACTGAGTCGCTGGGTGCTGGGTACTGGTTGGGTGCTTAGTAGTTGCATGATGGGTAATGGGGGCTAGGTGCTGAGTAGCTGCATGCTGAAGGCTGGCATCTGGGTGCTGAGTAGCTGGGTGCTGGGTGGCTGGGTGCTGGGTACTGGGTAGCTGGGTACTGGCTGGCTGGGATGCTGGGTACTGGGTGCTGGGTGGCTGGGTGCTGAGTAGCTGGGGACTGGATGCTGATTGGCTGGGTGTTGGTACTGGGTGCTGGGGGGTTAGGTGCTGGGTGGCTGGGTACTTGGTAGCTGGGTAGCTGTGTGGGTGGCTGGTTGCTGGGTAGCTGGGTAGTGGGTGGCTGGGTGCTGGGTACTGGTTCGCTGGGTGCTGAGGGCACTGAGGGTTGAGTACCTGGGTGCTCAGTACTGGGTGCTGAGTAGGTGAGTGCTGGCTGGGTACTGGGGGTTGGGGTGCTGAGTACCTGGGTGCTGAGGGCTGAGAACCTGGGTGGCTGGGTAATGGGTGCTGGGTGCTGAGTAGCTGGGTGCCGGGTGGCTGGGTGCCGGGCCGGGATTCGAGCCCCAGTCCCCCTCCTCCCCGCCCTCCCCTAGGCCCCTTGCCTGTCCGTGTGTCCGTCTGTCCGTCTCTCTCTCAGTTGTCCCTGTGTCCACCCGTCTGTCTGTCTGCCTCGGTTTCCCTGCCCATCCGTCTGTCTGTCTGTCTGTCCCCAGGACTGGGACCCTGTGCGCCTGTCGCTCTGTGCGTCCGTCCATCTGTCTACGTTCATTGGTCCCTGTCTGTCCGTCCATCCGTCTGTCTCCTTGTCTGTCTGTCCGTCTGCCCATCTGTCTGTCCATCTGTCTCTCGCTGCATGTCTGTCTGTCCATCTGTCTCCCTGTTCGTCCATCTGTCCGTCTGTCTGTCCATCCGTCTGTCTGCCGTCCAACTGTCTCTGTGTCTGTCACACTGCTTGTGTGTCCGTCTGTGTGTCCGTCTGTCTGTCTGTCCGTCTGTCTGTCCATCTGTCTCTCTCCCTGTCTCCCTATTTGTCCATCTGTCCTCCCTGTTCGTCCGTCTGTGTCTCTGTCTTTCCATCTGTGTCTTTTTGTCCATCTGTCTGTCCATCTGTCCGTCTGTCAGTCTCCCTGTCCATCCGTCCATCTATGTCTGTCTGTCCATTTGTCCGTCTCCCTGTCTGTCTTTCCATCTGTCCGTCCATCCGACTGTCTCCTTGTCTGTCTGTCTGTCTGTCTGTCTGTCTGTCTCCCTGTCTGTCTATCTCCCTGTCCATCTGTCTGTGTCTCTCTAGCTGCCTGACTGTCCCACAGCCGGTCTAACCGTCTGTCTGTCTGTTTGTCTGTCTGTGTTAGTGCCTGTTCCTCTCTGTGTGTCTCCCTCCCTGTCTCTGTGTCCACCCGTCTGTCCGTCTCTCCCTTCCCCTGTGGGCAGCCGAAGCGAAAGACAGTGAGCCAGGCCCTGCGGCCCAGAGAGTGACCAAGCACCCAGCACCCCTCACGGAGGCACGGGAGGAGGACTGAGCGCCTAGCACACACACAGGAGGACTGAGCACCCAGCACCTCGTGTGGAGGAACGGGAGGAGAACTGAGCGCCCAGCGCCTCCTGTGGATTCATGGGAGGAGGACTGAGCATGCAGGCCCTCGTGTGGGACACAGGACTAACTGCCCAGCACCCACATGAGAAGACTGAGCACCCAGCACTTTGTGTGGAGGCACGGGAGGACTGAGCACCCAGCACCTCATATGCAGACACCGGGGGAGGACTGAGCACCCAGCACTAACAAAGGAAGACTGAGCACCCAGCACCTTGTGTGGAGACGCCAGGGGGGACTGAGCACCCAGAATCTTGTGTGGAGATGCCGGGGGAGGACTGAGCACCCAGCACCCACACAGGAGGACTCAGTACCCTAACCCTGGGTACGTGTGTGCATGCGGGGGGGGGGGCTGGGGTGACCCGGGCGGCGCCATGATCAGGGCCCAGGCTGCAGGCTCAGCTCCACCACGGGCCATGGCTCCACCTCCTCCTCCACCTCCTCCTCCTCCTCCTCCTCCTCCTCCTCCTCCTCCTCCTCCTCCTCCTCCTCCTCCTCCTCCTCCTCCCAGCCCTACCTGCCTCAGTGTCTGTACCTTTTGGCTGGTTTCACTCAGATTATGGCCAGAGAATGGCTGAAGTAAATAACAGGAAGGAAGAAAGGAAATGTATGGTGATTAGCAGTTCTTTGAGGGAAATGTTTACCTTTATTCACAAACAGTGTATGTGTTGGTAGTTTTCCTATTGCCAGAGAAAGAGAGTGTTGATTCTAAATGTTAGTTTTTAACATGAGAATCTTAAGCATTATATGTCATAACTCTAAAAAATGTTAGGTGTTTCAGAATCTTTCAAAAATATTTATTGTCTTTTTTCTCCTTTATTGTCAAAGTGAAGTACAGAGGGGTTACAATTTCATATATAATGCAGTGAGTACATTTCTTGTCCAACATGTTAACTCCTCCTCCCCTCCACATGCCTACCTCTTCCCTCCTGCTTCCCCTTCCACCCACGAGTTGTATGGTTGGTTTACACCAAATGGTTTTGTGAGTATTGTGTTTGGAGTTGTTTGTATTTTTATCCTTTGTCTATTGATTTTGATATTTACTTTCTCTTCCCTAGCTCTAATACACGTATATACAGTATCCAGGGTGCTCAGATGAGATACAGTGATAGTGGGGGTAAAACCACAGGAAGGGAATACGAGAGAAAATAAAAAGGGTACGGATTCATATCGCATGTTGAAAATAATTACAATAATGATATACCACTTGTTTCCATAACATGGAGCTCATTTCACTTAGCATCATCTTAAGTGTCCATAAGGGCATAGCTATTGGGCTATTATGACTTCGGCTTTGACTAGCCTAAACATGTACTAATTATTCCAAAAACATGTACTAATTATTCCAAGCACCCAGCACCCCTCACGGAGGCACGGGAGGAGGACTGAGCGCCTAGCACACACACAGGAGGACTGAGCACCCAGCACCTCGTGTGGAGGAACGGGAGGAGAACTGAGCGCCCAGCGCCTCCTGTGGATTCATGGGAGGAGGACTGAGCACCCAGGCCCTCGTGTGGGACACAGGACTAACTGCCCAGCACCCACATGAGAAGACTGAGCACCCAGCACTTTGTGTGGAGGCACGGGAGGACTGAGCACCCAGCACCTCGTATGCAGACACCGGGGGAGGACTGAGCACCCAGCACTAACAAAGGAAGACTGAGCACCCAGCACCTTGTGTGGAGACGCCAGGGGGGACTGAGCACCCAGCATCTTGTGTGGAGATGCCGGGGGAGGACTAAGCACCCAGCACCCACGCAGGAGGACTCAGTACCCTAACCCTGGGTACGTGTGTGCATGCGGGGGGGAGGCTGGGGTGACCCCGGCGGCGCCATGATCAGGGCCCAGGCTGCAGGCTCAGCTCCAGCACGGGCAATGGCTCCGCCGCCTCCTCCTCCTCCTCCTCCTCCTCCTCCTCCTCCTCCCAGCGGAGGACAGGGGGAGGTGCACGGCTGTCCGGCTGTCCGTGTGTCCATCCGCCCATCTCTTTGTCTGTCCATCTGTCTCCCTCTGTGTCTGTCCGTCCATCCATTTGTCCATGTGTCCGTCTGTCTCCAGGTCTGTCTGCCCGTCTGCTCATCTGTCCATCTGTCCATCCATCCGTCCGTCTGTCTGTCTCCCTGTTTCTCCGTCTGTCTGTCTGACCATCTGCTCAGTGTGTTTGTCCGTCTGTCTCCAGGTCCATCTGTCCATGACTGTCTGTCTCCCTGTGTGTCTCACTGTGTGCTCATCTGTCTGTCCGTCTCCCTCTCTTGTCTATCTGTCTCCATGATGTCCATCTGTCCATCCGTCCATCTGTGTCTTTTTGTCATCTGTCTGTCTCCAGTTCTGTCTGTCTGTCTCCCTGTCCACCTGTCTGTCTGTCCTGCTCATCTGTGTCCCTGTCTGTCTGTCTGTCCATCTGTCTGCTGTGTGTCTGTCTATCCGTCTCCCTGTCTGTCTGTCTCCATGTCTGTTTGTCCATCTGTCTGCCTGTCTCTTGTCCATGCCTGTTTGTCTGTCTCCAGGTCTGTCCATCTGTCTCCCAGTCTGTCTGTCTGTCTGTTCATCTGTCCGTCCATCTCCCTGTCTCCCTGTCTGTCCGTCCGTCTGTCTTCATGTCTGTCCGTGTCTCGATTCCCATCGCAGTCTGTCTGTCACCGCCCAAGCCCCCAGCCCCCCATGTCCCTCTGTCCCTCCGTCCGTCTGTCTGTCCATCTTCACCAGTCAACTTGTCGCTGACACAGGGAACGCGGGCGCTCAGGAGCCTGCAGGGCAGACGGACGGACGGGTGGATGTGGGCTCGAATCCCGGCCTCCCGCATGGCCCACAATGTGTTGCGTTCCCCCCCCCCACCCTGGGGGCCCCGGGTTCAGATTCCTGCTCACCTCTGACAGCCCCAGCCCAGGCCCAGCGACCCCAGTGCTGCCGAAGCAGCAGGTGCAGCATGGCTGGCCCGGCGGGGACCCTTGAAACCTCCGACCGTGTGGGTGTGCACACACTCGGGGAGGAAGGGATGGGAGGGGGAGGGGTCACATGAAGTGGGGAGGGAGGGACACGTGACCCTCAGCTCCTTGCCCCAGCCCTCCCCACACGACTCCACCTGCAAAGGCTCCCCCCCATGTGAGGCCTCTGAGGACACTTTAAATCGCCACCTATCCACCCACAGGCCCAGAATGGTCTTGGGGACACTTGAAACCACCCCCCCACCCAGATCCCCATTCCCCCGGGGACACTTGAAACCGCCGTGGGGACACTCAAAACTGCCCTACATCCACTCACAGGCCCAAGGTTTTCGTGGGGACACTGGATACCGCCCTCCATCGATGCACACGCCGAGGGTTGCCTTGGAGACACTTGAAACCACCCCCTAAAGAACTGCCCCCATCATGGGACACTTGAAACTGACCCTCACCCAGACGCCCTCCCCTTGGGGCACTTGAAACCGCCCTCCATCCACCCACAGGCCCAGGGTTGCCTTGGCGTCGCTTAAAACCGCCCCCTACAGAACCACTCCAACCCGGGGACACTTGAAACCGCCCTCCATCCACCCACAGGCCCAAGGTGGTCCTGGTTACACTTGAAACCACCCCCCCCAGAGCCCCTCCCCATTGGGATACTAGAAAACACCCTTGGGACACTTGAAACCGCCCTGGGTACACTTGAAACCACCCACCACAGACCCCTCCCCACCCTGGAGACACTTGAAACGAATCGCCCCAGACCCCTTCCCCCGGGAACACTTGAAACCGCCCTCCATCCACCCACAGGCCCAAAATGGTCCTGGGGACACTTGAAACCACCCCCCACCCAGAATCTCTACTCCTGGGGACACCTGAAACCTCCCTGGGGACAGTTGAAACCGCCCTCTGCTCCCCAAACTCCACCGTGTTGCTCCAGGAGCCCTAGGTCAGGGTGCGGGCTTCCCTGGCCCGGATGCACAGGCCCGGTGAGGCCCGGGTTCGAGGCCTGGCAGGGCGTAGGTGTTGTCTGAGCCTCCCAAGACCTCAATGTGGGGGGAGACTCGCCATGGGGCAGGGGTAAACTGAGGCACGGGGCGGTTCCAGGAGCACTCACCGGGGAGTCCTGGGAGACCAGCTGGCCACCATGCTAAAAGAACAGAGCACAGGCCTCAGTCAGCACTGACTGCGGGGCAGGGTGCTGGACCGTGTACTTCTGGGTGATGTGCTTAGTACTCCCACGTGCTGTGTGGAGTACTCCCCAGTGCTGGGCTGAGTACTCCCATTTCACACTAATCCTGAAACCCACCTCTCCCAACCAATACTGGACTGAGTAGTCCAGGGTGCTACAACCAGTACTCCCTGGTGCTGGACTGAGTACTTCCGGGTGCTTCACTGAGTACTCCCATCCCTCCCCGGTGCTGGACTGAGTACTCCCATCCCACACCAATCCGGAACCCCACCCCCTCCTGAACGTTGCTGGACTAAATACTCCCCGCCAGTGCTGGACCGAGTACTCCCGGGTGTTGCACTGAGTACTCCCATGCACAGGGGCAGCTGGTACCGGAAGTTGTGCTTGCTCCACTGCCTCCAGGTCCTGTGTGGCTCCCACCATACCTGCCAGCCCCGGGGGCCGCAGGCAATGCTCACGTTTCACAGGGGGTCAAAGTGTTCTGAAAACTGCCACAGATGAATGGAGGGACACCGGGTGGGGTGGGGGGGCTCGAAACTGCCCTCGGTGGTGCCAGGAATACTTGAAACTGCCCTTGTGGGTCTTGGGGGACACTCAAAACTGCCCTGGATGCTCATTGGGACAGTGGAAACCGCCTTCCATCCACCAAGGTGCTCGTGTGGACACTTGAAACCGCCCTCAGCGGTCTCGGGGACACTTAAAACCGCCCTGGATGGTCCTGGGAAAACTTGAAGCTGCTTTTGGGGGTCATGGGGAACCCTTGAAATCGCCCTAGGTGGTCTTGGGGATACCTGAAACTGCCCTCCATGCACCAAAGTGCTCGTGGGGATACTTGAAACCACTCTCGGTGGTCTCGAGGACACAAATCCGCCCTCGGTGTTCTTGGGGACACTTTAAACTGCCCTTGGTGGTCTCTGGGATACTTGAAACCGCCCTGGGTGGTCCAGGGGGTACTGGAAACCACCCTCACCAATTTCACGGGCATAGAGCCAGGCGTCCAGGAAGTGGACGGGGCCAGCGGGGCTCGAGCCGGTGACCAGGGCGTAGGTCTGGGCCCAGAGGCCAGCAAGATCGGGGAGGATGCAGCCCACCTGGAGGCCGGACTGGCACATGTCGGCCAGCACTCATGGTACAGGCCGGTCCAAGGGAGTGGTGGGGCATTAGAAACTCACAATGGCCGAAGGGGGTGACATTAGAAACCGACAGTGGCCAACAGAGGTGGCATTACAAACTGACAATGCCAAAGAGAGGCGTTAGAAACTGACAATGGCGGGATGAGCGGGGAACAATAGAAACCGACAATGGTGGGGAGGGGGCATTGAAACCGGCAGGGGTGGCCCCACCTGGAGTCAGGATCCTGAAGGAATACTGTGTCCCCTGCGGTGCCTGCGGCCCCAGTGCCCATGAGCAGTTCAGGGCCTGGGCCTCGAAGACATAACACACAAGGCCTGGGGAAACGACATGGCGGGGGGGGTGGAGGGTGGAGGGCCTGTGGGGAGACTTACCCCTGACCCTTCAACCCCACGACCTCTGACCCTTCAACCCCAAAACCCCTGACCCTTCAACCCCATGTCCCCTGACCCGTCAACCCATGACCCCTGACCAGTTCAACCCCATGATTCCTGAACTTTCAACCCAATGACCCCTGAACCTTCAACATATGACCTGTGACCCCTGACCCTCGATCCCCCCCCCCCTACCCGGAACCTCAGGACCTCACCCGGGTTTGTGAACCCCAGGCCTTTGGTCAGGGGCCTCCTGGCCACAGTGAGTGTAACCTCGAACTCGACTCCCTGGTACCACAGGAGATCCCAGAATTCGCAGCTACATTGTCCGACGGGGACCTTGGAGAGCGGGGGGGTCGGTGCCTTGACATAAACCGGAACACCTGGGAGATCCATTCGTCCATCCATGCCTCAACTTAGCCCCCGGAACACCAGGGAATGTGGGCCAGCCCACCCCTGCCTCAGTTTACCCCACCGCCCCCACCATTGGCCTCCCAGGGTGGGGGCCTGGTGTCTCCGTCGTGCCTCGATTGCCCCAACTGTCCAGCAGTGTGACCGACCCCTTGTTCGGGTTCACAACGATGCACCGGGCCTCTGTGGTGGTGGCCACACAGTGCAAGCTTAGCCTGTGGCTCCTGGAGTCGAAGGTCAGGCCCAGGTCAGGTACAGGGTCAGGGGTTGCAGGGCCCAAGGTTGGGGGGGTCTCAGGGGTCAGGAGGGCGCGGGGAAGCTTCCAGAAGATGGTGTGGGAGTCTCTGGTTGGGTTGGGGGGGTCACGAGGAACAAAGGTGAGAAGTCAGGATCATCCATACAAGGGTACTGTGTTCGAATCCTCCCTTGGGCTGATGGAGGAACCAGAAAGGAGGTGAGTTACCCGGATGAGCTTCAGCCATGAGGACGAGGAGGAGGAGGAGGAGGGGGAGGAAGATGGAGGCTGCAGACCAGGGGAGGATCAGGGCAGGAGGCCTGGACCTGGAGAGCACTGTGGAGACAGCAATGGGGATGGGTGGGTGGGTGGGTGGGTGGATGATTGGGTGGATGGGTGGAAGAGTGGGTGGATTGATCGGTGGGGGGGTGGATGGGTGGGTGGATCTATGGGTGGGTGGATGGGTGGATGGGTGGGTGGATGAATGATGGGTGGGTGGATGAATGATGGGTGGGTAGATGGGTGGGTGGATGGTTGGGTGGGTGGGTGGATGGATGGGTGGGTGGGTGGATGAGTGGGTGGATGGATGGGTGGGTGGGTGGATAATTGGGTGGGTGGGTGGGTGGGGGATGGGTGCTTGATCTCATCCCTCTCTCCTTCCCCCTCCCTCTCCTCCCTGGTGGCCCCTGGGGCTTTCACACTCACTGCAGGCCATTGGCACATCGGGTCCGGTGTGGGGAAGCCAGGGTGCCCGTCTTGGTTCCGGGGGTTTGGGCTGTCAGGTGTGGACCCCCGGGTGGGTGTCCTGGGGAGCTTGGGGCGGCTGGGCCCTGACGTTTCTGGGCTCCGGACGGGGAGTGGATGCCGCTTCCCCTTTCTCGCTTCTCCTGGGGGTTTCCTGGCTCCTGGGCATCTTATTCTCCTTTCTCGGGGATGGGGAAGCCAAGGCGGCACCCCGGTGAGGACAGGCCTTGGGGCCTCGGGGGTGCGGGTGCCATGCACAGACAGACGGACAGACTGACAGACCTGAGTCCTCCTTGGGTGGTGGTGCTGGGTGCTGAGTCCTCCTGGGTGGTGGTATTGTGTGCTGAGGCCTCCTGGGTGGTGGTATTGAGTGCTGAGTCCTCCTTGGGTGGTGGTGCTGGGTGCTGAATCCTCCTTAGGTGGAGCTGGGTGCGTCTCCCAGACAGAGAGACACAGTCCAGTCGGAGGAATGGAGGGGCGGACAGAGGGACGGACATGTGGATTGGGAGACGGAAAAGGAGGGACGGGCGGACACACAGACGGAGAGAGGCGCAGACACACAGACAGACGGACAGACAGGACAACATAGAGACAGACAGGGAGACAGACAGATGCACAAGAGATGGACAGACAGATGGACAGGGAGACAGACACATAGACAGACAGATGGATGGACAGATGCAGGGGGCCCTGCACCCCGGGCGCTCTCCTGACCAGCAGGAGAGGCAAGGAGGCGCGCCCCTCCCCGCCGAGGGTGAACCCAGAATAGGTAATAAGCAGCAAGTCGTCCGCACGCAGCCCAACCCAACCTTTATGCCACAGTTAGATGGTCAGTCGACTTGGGCAGAGTTCAAGACCGCTCTCTGTTTATTGGCGCGAACCCCATCTTAAGTATGGGCAATGGCAGCAGGAAGAGGAGGGGTGTAACATACCTAGTCAGGGGCTACGATTGGCGGTCGGAGCTGTCCGTCAAGGGTGGAAGGCCATGGGACCTCCCTAAGGGGCGGCCTGAGTCTATGTCACTACCAGCAGGACCACCCCAGGTTACTGCCTAGAGCTGCCTTCCAGTTCCGGACCCCGAAGGCAGGCGGGGTTAGCCAGGATCCCTCTCCCCGGAGGCGGTGCAACAGTCACACAACTCCAGGGCGTGCACAGTCGGGGCCAGGCGGTGCGCCCCACATCTCCTCCTTTTCTGTTTAATAAGCTGGTGGATGTCCTACTCGAGAAAGCGCCTGTCTTAGGTCGTCCCCCCTGAAGGATCTTACCTGTCATTGGCTGGCCATCCTAGCTCGTCGGGCCACCCTGCCTATGAGGCTTGCCAGCCCCAGCAAAGGAACAAGGCGGGAGGAGAGGGGTCTGTGCTCAAGAGGAGGCCCTGCTATTTCTGCCTCACGCCTGTGCACTCTGGTAGGCTGCACATCCTGGAAGGGGCCATGACCAATTTCATAGGGTTCCCAAATGGCTAAAGGCAGCATAATGCTGCCAAACCACCATTGACTGGACAGCTCTGGCTCATTGCTTAAGAACTAGGGGAAGCCTATTTGCCCTAGCATGGTCAGGTGTAAATACAGAGGCTATATAAGCACAGAGGCAAATGCAAACACAGGTCATGGGGGTCTCTCCCACGAGGAGGAGAGGGTAGGGGAGCCACCAGCATTCCTTCCAGAGGGACCAGCCAACACAGCAAGCCTGCAGCTCCCAATGAACAGTACCCACACTTTGCTCCCTGTTGATCTTGCTAGCACCTGGCACTGGACCGTACATGGGGGGAATGGAGTGGATCGGGTGAGAGAACAGAAACACTTATTTCCTTGAAGCTTAAGAACATAATGGGAGGGCTGAAAGTGAGGAAGTGGGTGGATGGACCTTGAATAAACATTCAGAACCATCTAGTTCTCCTTTCTGTTACAACCTAAAGCCTGCAAGACCAGAGATCTGTCACACAACTCTCCTCTATCTTATTGGCACCAAAAGGGTCCGAGGACATGTTAGATTGTTGCAGAGCCATAAATGAAGTACTCATTTTCAATACTTGATGCACTTAGGGTACATTTGAAACCCATTTCCCTCTTCTACCTTTACGCTTCTATCTCCCTAACACACCTTAAGCCAAGTTTATCATCCAATTGAGGAGGAAGAGAGCAGAGGAGGAGGAGAGCAGAGGAGGAAGAGAGCAAAGGAGGCGGAGAGCAGAGGAGGAGGAGAGCAGAGGAGAGCAGAGGAGCTCAGAGGAGTGCAGAGGAGAGCATTATTTATTTTTGTTTGTTTTGCTCCCAGCTGGGAGGAGAGCCACAGGCTGAGGATGGTCCTTGCCTGCGGGTCCCCATGCTGAGCCCCATACAGGTCCCTCACCGCGCCTGCCTGGCACCTACTCTGCCAACTACTTGTGCAGCCGCCAGGACTGAACTTTGGAGGACTTGTCGCTACTCCTCTGGCCAGTTGTCTTGGCAGGAGGTAGAAGGTGGCCAGAGGACCCCCCCCCCTTACCATGCTGGTGAAGAAGCCTGTGGGGAAGGGAGCAGGGTGAAAGGCTGGATCTGAAGAACCCAGCCCTTCCAGGCAGCATTGCACCTGTGCCATGCCCCCGTGCACCACCCTGGCCACCCTCCTCTCCGGGGTGGCCATGATTTCGTGTCTGTAACTTGGGGTGAAAACCAACGACCTTCAGGCAAGGATCCTCACCCTGGAATCTGCTAAAAGGGCACCCTCCGTTCCCCTGCTGCCGGAGAAGGCAGATCAGCTGAAGACCATAGTCAGGTGTGTGAGGCTGGGCCTTGCTCGAGGGGGAGTTGCATGTGGATAGAATTTTGCACAGGTTCAGTCAGTCTACAGGATCCACCCTTACTGGTTATACAGTTGATTTGGGATGTGTGAGCCTCTGTGGTATCTATTTATTCAAGTCCCTTCCTTGGTTTCTCTCCAAGTCTGTGTGGAGGATCTTCCCTCTGTCTTCCTTAAGGATTGCATGTTGCAATGGCAGTAGGGGCTTTGCCCGGCTGTTTAGTTTTGTGGAGTCTGGGCTGTCAGCATTCTCAGTTGTATGGAGAATATTCATTGTAATGCTCACATCTGTTTTTCATTTGATAAGGTTAGGCCTTATCAATAGAGAATGGTAAGCACTCTTAAAAGTGAAATAAGCCCATAGATTTAAAAATTCATTTAACTCGGAATTCTTTTCATATTAAAGGTTTTAAAAATTGGGAAAAAAAAGTTTTCCTTTGTTTTTTTGGAGGGGGAGAGTTAACAGAGGTTGTGCTCAGATATTGATGAATGGAGAATTGAAAGGGATTCCTTTAAAGATGACTTAGACTCCAGTAGGGAGAGGGTAGTTTTTCTGCCAGTGGAGAGATGCAGTAGTTGCAGCCCGAATGTGATAAAGTATGTCTACAACATTGGCTGTTATTGATAGGACACACATTGCCATGAGCTGCATTGTTAGTGCCGGAGTTTTGCCTTGACTGTGCAGGGAGAGGGTGTGTTAGGTCCTCTCCCTGAGGGCTATATGCAGATGTCCCCACCTAATTAAGTCTCCACCCAGTTACCTGGGTAACCTGCAGACCTGGAGGCAGTTACCTTTCCCTGAGGTCACCTCATAATCCACCGGGCCACACCCCTTGCCCCTGCCCTAGATAAAGCAGGGCTGGGTGGGGGTCGCGCTCTCTCTCTCTCCCCCCCCTCTCTCTCCCTTCTCTCTGGCCATGGATCATCTTGGCCACAGGCCAGCAGTTTGGTAATAAACTTTTCTCTCCTGCCTGAATACCGCGTGGCGTTCTCCTTTACCGGCTACCTACTTTAAAAACCTAACAGGGTGTTGATAGTTGAATAATGAAGAAAGGTATTACCCAAATCTTTCAATCTATGTCAATGTTAAATTGATTTTTAAATTAAAAACAAAATTATGTCTTGAGTACTGTTAGCATTGGCTAAGATCCATGCACTTACATAAATGCTGTTTGTGCAGGCTATCAAACATTATTAACAGCCACAGAGGAAGAGTCCCTGAAGAACTCACAGAACTGGGATACTACTGCTAGCTCTTAATATATCTTCTTTTCCTACAGGAATCCTACGAACACATGGCTAAACTGAGAATCACAAGAGAAACACCTTCTGAGTGCAACTGTCCAGCAGGTAAGAAATGAAACTTAACTAGGTTCCATCTAGAGGAGAGCATTTGCAAACAAAAGATCATATGCCTGTCAGGTCTACCTGTAACAGTAACAGAGAAAGAATGCAGACCCAACTTGCTTTAAGAAAATCAACATGTCTCCCTTTGACAGATGGTGAGTAAAGCCACAAATATTATTTTAAGCAGCATACCAGTGTCTGTGAGGGGAAAAAAAAGAGCTAATCACCATGAAAAATATTGGCAAGGGGATATACAAATTTCTTAGTATCCCGGATTGAAAAGTCATCTTCAATTTTATTAAATAACTTCAGTGTTCGTGGTGAACCTGGTCTGAATAGCTGTGAAGCCCTGGTGTCTAATGTTATATTAGTGCAGAGTTTTTTGTGGTTATTATATTCGCAAGTGATCTGACCTGTAGGTAAAAATGAAGACTAAAGGAAATTAGTTCTTTATTTTGTTCTCAGTACCTTGCCAGAAATATTCTTCCATGTTGTCCATTTTTCTGTGTAGTTATAAGAAACCATAGTGACAGTGTGTATTAGAAGGATAGAGACGAAAGGGTAGTGAATGAGCACCCCCACCCCCCACCCCGGAATCATTAAATCTTCATTCAGAGACTTCTGAGCCTTGGTTGTTGTCTGTAGACCTAACAATTTAAAAGCTCTTGGAATATGGCCAGGGGAAGGCATTTAGTGGATCCAATGTTATATAAGGCATCAAAACTCCCATGAATCTCAAGAAGTTCTTTAGATAAACATGGTGAATGTATTTATGAACATTCTAGTTTCTTTCATCCTTATGCATGGAAAATGAGTCTTTTTCTCTCATATGGAAGAGCTCATTTCAATGTAGTCATGTGCTTCTTAATGACACTTCAACCCAAGACAGGTCACAAATATAACAGTGGACCCCTAAGATTGTGTAACCTAGTGATGTCATAGCCAGCTTAGTTTGTGTGAGTGAGCTGTGTGATGTTTGCTCAGCAGAGGGATGGCAACAGCACAGCCCTTAGAATACGCCCCAGTTATGATTAAGCTGCAGGTGACTGTGAAAAACTTTGCGGCTGCTGTTCACTGCTGGCTCACGCCTGTAATCCTGGCTACTCAGTAGGTGGAGATCTGAGAATTGCAGTTCAAAGCCAGCCTAGTCAGCAAAGTCTATGAGACTCTTATCTCCAACAAACTAAGAAAAAGCTGGAAAAGGCACTGTGGCTCAAGTGGTAAAACGCTAGCCTTGAGCACAGAGAGGCTCAGGGATAGCACCCAAGACCCTGAGTCCAAGCCCCGGGACTGGGGATAAAAAGGACTACTGCCTGTAATTTCTTATAGTTTGCGGTTGGTTTTTGTCTCATGATAACTAGTTCAGGCACAGTTTAGACTTTTCAATTTTCAGGTTATACAGCATAAAAGCTTTTAGTATTTGTATTTAGTATTTGTATTTGACCATATATTATTTTTTCAGTGAAGGCTTTTGATGAGAAGACAAAGCGTGGATGTTTGACATTGTGTGTTTCATCCTGAGTAGTTGAGAAAGACCTCAGAAGTAAGATATTCAAGGGAAGAACTTTTCCAGGACAGGAATGAAATCACAGCTGCCCCTGCCCCATAGAGATGATGTTAATTTCCCCGACAGTGGGTAGGGTAGGTATAGGACTTCACAAATCACACCTGGCAGGAAAGAGCATCTTTTGAATATACAAAAAAATCCAGTACACGGGCTGTGTGTATGTGGGGAGCTTAAATTTAATTTGGAAGATTCATAACAAACTTGGTAAAATGTTGAAAAGTGACCACACTGAGTTCTATTTCCAGAGGAGATACTATTGTTTTTATGATGCTTCATGTAGGCCAGTGATTGAACTCTTGTCATCTGGGAGAAAGCTATTATCCTTAAGAGTTTGCTGTATATTCCCTGGGATGATTATTACAGACTTTGTTTTTCCATCTTGCTTTTTTTGGGGTCAGTCCTGGGCCTTGGACTCAGGGCCTGAGCAGTGTCCCTGGCTTCTTCCCGCTCAATGCTAGAACTCTGCCACCTGAGCCACAGCGCCCCTTCTGGCCATTTTCCATATATGTGGTGCTGGGGAATCGAACAGAGAGCTTCTTGCCACTAGGCCATATTCCCAGCCCTGTTTTTCCATCTTAATGTGATAAATGAATAATAAACAGCAATTCTCTTGGGTTGTTGTTTATTGGTTGCTCTATCACCTGCTTTCCTTCTTGCCACCACTAGAACTCTGCATTACATCAGTTTTTACCTGGCTCCTTGGGAGGGAACTCTGAAGGGGCACATTCAAACACACAGAACCAGATGGGGTTTTTGGTGAGTTACAGAAATAAACTCAGTTCTGCTTGTCCAATAACAAGACATCACCCAAACGCAGGCTTTGTGTTAAAAGATTCTGGAGAAAACCAGCTGATGCAGGATTATCTTAGGGAATGAGCTGGCTGGCCAAAAGGGCTTAGAAAGAAGATATGGCACTTCCCACCTGATTTGGCTGGAACCTCTGTTCGCCATGTGTGACTAAGACTTGTCACCCAGACATCTGTTTGCAGGACAGAGTGAGACAAGTGTGACCTCAACTCAGTTCCTGTGGACACATGCCCATCCATTGAAGTTGACACTCTTGATGACAGGCTGAGTCTCAGAGCCAAGGGTCGGTAGCAAAGAAGCAAATTTGTGTTGTTTGTACTCACTGATGGCTTCTGCTAGAACTCAGGTCTTACTGGGGTTTTCCCAGGTAGCCTCTGTGGGAAGGCTTTGAGGACGATTTATTGAATGGCTTCTCACAGTAGGAGAGGCTCTTTGTGATTTACTTTCTATAACTAGGACAGTTTTAAGTGCTAGCAATCTTAGGATTTGTCCCCTGGGCAGAGGGACTCCAGAGCTAGAAGCCTCATAAGGAATCCAGAATGAGCTGGATATGTCTAGACTGCAATCTTAGATCTGATACTAAATAATGGTGTGACTGTGATCAAATGAATGCACTTCATTTTTTCACCAGGAAAAAAAAAGAGTAGAAATTCCTTCTCCATTGTACGATTTATGTAAATTGTTTGGCATATTAGTGTTTAGAGCTTAAATAATACTTCTGTTTTTTTTGTGTTGGTTTTTTTTTTGTAAGTTTCTCAGAAAGACTAGGCAAATTCTCTTACCACTAAAGCTGCACCCACAGTTCATTAGTCTTTTTCTTACATTCCTTCCTCTGCTCCACAGAGGAACAAGTGGGAAATGTTGCAAAAGTTGCTCAGAACCTAAAGCTAATGTACATGGCGGTTAGTTAAACATCTGTAGGTCATTTATAAAGATAATCTTGCCTGTCAGTATCTCTTGTTGTTGTAGCAGTGGAATTTGGGGTTTTCATGATACCTAGTTTTGTCTCCAAAGTGTTCACCAAAATGACAGGGGAAACAGACCATTTAGACCGAAGCATACCAGGTAGAAAGACTTGGATTTATTGGGCATGGACTTAGTAAAGAGTGTCTTTACAGCTTCAATATGAGATGTTTACCAAAATGAGTGTCTTCTCCATCTGACTCGTAGACCTATTCAAATCAGATTTATTTATACAGTGATATTTATAACATAAAATTGGACAGTCATTATTATATCATCTTTGTCCTCAGTAGAAAGGCATATTTACCTTTTTTGTAAGATCAAGAGACGCTCTAGAAAACCAAAAGAAAATTTTCTTTTAAGAACCCCAAATAATTCATCAAAGCTATGTTTAGCAGACTTGCGTTAGCAATGGCAGAAACAAGGAAATAACAGCTGCTATTTGTGGCTTGATCCCTGTCATACCTGACTGTCTCTAAGAGAGTAACTTGGCTCATCACTATGGCTACAGAATTCTACTTCAGGTTGTGTTCTTTGGATCTTCCATGAAGTATGCATAAAGCAGGCATATTTACAGAAAGGTTTCTCTGTCCAGCCAATGAAGAACGATGGGAATGGATACACCATTCAAGTGATAAGAACTCATTCATCAGTACCATTGGCCTCCTCAGCCTATTAGGTGTTGAAAAGATATGTCCCAGCCATCCCAGAGGACCATGCAGAGATCATCACAGACAGGAGAAGAAGGTTCAAAAGGAGGTTTATTAGTGGGGCCATAGTTCCCATGGGAGAGGGAGCTACATGGTGTCTGCACCTTATCCAGGTGGCAGCTTCTCTCTCTGGGGGTAAAGGGGAAGTAGATAGGTAGTGAGTAGGAGTGGCTCATTAGGTATGGGTGGATCTGGGGGCTAGTGGGAGGAGCTGAGGACCTGAGGCTAAGGAAATGCAAACAGGTATAAGAACCTCTGTGGTGTCATCCATGAAGAATAGGAAATGAAGAAAGCCACCTTGGCTTTTTCATTCACATGTTACACAATCTTGTGCAAATCATTTCCACATATGGCTTTTTACAAACTGGTCATATCATTGTACGTAAGAGCTGGGCAATAACAACTTAGCATCTTAGTCAATTCTCTACCTAGCATAAATTCTAAACAGTACCAGATTTTGGGATTTTTTTTTGGGGGGGGGGCAAATGAGGCAGACTTGCCCTGCATCCTCATGGAGTTTCTAGTTCCATGAAGATGACACCAAATGTTAATTTGAAAAGGACTTTCCATGTGGGATAAGCAAAATCAAGAGGAGTACATTTTGGAGCTTATAACCTAAATCTATGAAATGTTTACAATATGGGAAGTTGTTTAAATGGTTTGGTGGTAGAGAAAGAAAACTATACTTATGTTTCAGAAATTCATAATAGAAGAAAATATGGCTCCTGAGAAAATCTGTAGGAATGGATACAAAGTTTGTTGGTTGCCTTTTGAATTTCTAAGAATTGATGGATAGGTAGATAAAGGTACACTGGTAGCTGATCTGCTGATATTCCAAATGAAAGAAACATGATATTTTTTTTCTTGGTCATGGGGCTTGAACTCTGGGCCTGGGCTCTGTCCCTGTGCTCTTCAGCTCTACTCCCTGAGCCACTTTCTAAACATGATTTTTAATATAGAATGGACAGCCTGTTCTATATGATGGTAGTCTACTCTATTCTATGAATAGTGAGAATAAAGTTGAGAACTTCTTGTGTGGAGTGTTTAACAGCTACAGGTAAAAAGTGAGACTAGAAGCCATCTGGTGGTGGCTCAGTTATAATTCTAGCTTCTTAGGAGATTGCAATCTGAAGGTTGGGATTCAAAGCCAGCCTAGGCAGGAACTTCCATGAGTCTCTCACCTTCAATAGCCACCAAAAAGCCAAAGTAGAGCTGTGGCTCAAGTGATAGAAAGCCAGCCTTGAGCGAAAAAGTTAAGGGGCAATGCCCAGGCCCTGAGGTCAAGCCCTAGTATGAGCATACACAGAAAGTAGATACTTCTTAAGGTATCCTCTATACTTATGAAATGACTATTTACAAAGTGGGAGTAAATGCCAACAAGCGCAAGTACCCCTCATTCCCAAGTGGGAGCAGTACAGATCCTGGTGATGGATTGAGGAAGCCCCAGTATGGTGATGGACGTAAATGTTCATGCTTGCTTTGAGATAGAGCACTCTTCCCCCTGGTGTCAGAGCCTTTGTGTTCCTTTGCTAATCCAGTTGACTTGAGCATATAAAACTCCATGTCTTGCTGTATACATTTTCAATGATACGGAGAACAGAAACAGTTTTACCTTAAGAAACTTGAATAAGCAACTTGAGATGGTGAATGTTATGGAAATGAAAATGGCAGATATTCTCCACTTCCTGTGACACAGAACAGGGCACAGTGATGAGGGTGCCCCCACGAATATCCCCAGTAAGTCTTTCTCAGGCCTACTGAATCCAAAAGGCTGGACATGACATGCTCAGTGACTTTTCTGCTGAGAGTGGACAAGGACAAGTTTCCTTTTGAATGGGTGTTCTTGTTTCTTCTCTTTTGTCTGCCTTGTTTACAAATGAAGAAGCTAATTCTTCCAATTCTTGCTCTGTGATGCTTGGCTTGGAACTTGAGGCCTTTTCCTTGCTTCATTTAAGCCACTCCTCCAGTTCCTTTTTTTTTTTTTTTTTTGGCTTTTGAGTTATCTTTGGATAGTCTTTTGGGCTGGCCAGCCCTCCCCTTCCTCTATCTCTTCCACCTTTCTCCCTTTTCCTCTGCCCTTTTCACTCTTCTTCCCCTTTAACTCCTCCTCCCCTCCCTCCCCTGCTTTTCATTTGATCAGGTGGTCTCAAGACTGTGCTCCTCCCTACCTCTGTTCCCCAGTATCTGGGAAACAGAAGTGTGCCACGATGTCCGGCTTCCTTTCCCTTTCTCACTGTAGTAATTCCGTTGGTAATTATGTAAAAGGATACCAATACTACATGGAGTTTCAATTCACTGTAGCTTATTCGATGTGTAGGAGCAAGCATTCTTTCAAGGCCACAGTCTGCTCTGCTTCTGATTGCTTTGTAAGGCTGTAAAATCAACTCTGTGACATGACCCAAATGGAAGCCATCCAAGACCTATCATGAAAAACTGCTTGGGTGCCCTCCTTACCACGTTAGAGACTCTCTGTGGTGGTTTGGTGGAAGTGGTGAATGTGAAAACTGTTTATGGATGACTGAGCTGCAGGCTGAAACCTGAAACCCAGGATATGACTGGCTACACCTAGAAGCATTGCTACCTAACCTGGCTTGCCAAGATGGGTGAAGTTTGGTGGGGTGGTTTAAAGTGCCATGGAATTTCACAATGCCCCCAATCCCTCCCCAATTTGTGTTAACAATGGTGATTCTTACGTGGAGATAGGAGGAACTGAGCTAAATAGGAGTTCACTGCTCCACCAGTTTCTTCCCAATTGAATTGCGAGCTATCCCTTGTCTTCTTTGGTGATGGACAAAATCAGTAGAGAAAGCAAATAGTTTCTCCAACCCATCAGCTCTAAGATACCTGAAATGCAGTCAATGTTGCACTTGTGTATAATAGATACAGCCACAGCCATGAACTTTGGGCTAGTATTCCAACAGCTAGAATAAGTGGAATTAATACTGTCATTCAACTTACTGTGGAACTTCTTCCCCTCAAAATTTGGAATTTCTATGAGTACAGGATAATTTGGAATTGCGATGACACTTCTGACGTCATTGCCTCCAGAGATGTCACTGCCTCTTCAGTTGAAGGCCTTATTCTCTTCATGAATGGTAGTTGAAATGTATTCATTTCCCTTCATAATGTGTTCCTTACATTGATCACTAGATTCATGCAGTTTTTGTTATAAGGGCATACTTATAGGCTTTGACACCTAAAATGTAAAAAAAAAATTATAATTTCAATTTATAGGCGTTCTGTTCTTCGTTATGGACATGAAGCTTTAATTCTTGTATTTAAAATATATTCACACGTTATAAAATACAATGATCATATTTACTCTAATTGAGTTAATTGTATCAAGCTCTGGCTTGTACATTATGGTATAACTGGGAGTCAGAATATATGTCTAGATAGTCTTCTTTGTTATCGGTTCCTCTCGCCTCTTCTCCCACTTTTCTCACCTCTTTTCCTCCTCTTCCTTCTCCCTTTTCTTCCCAAAGAGCTCAGTGTTCCTCACTGAACGTGAGGAACCTATTCCTTGATCTGTTCGCACTAGGAAGTTCGAGAAATGCACAATGTAACCCACTGTGATATCATACATCACAAACATCAACATCTCTCACCCCATCCGTCTGCCTTAAAGTCTGAGATTTTTTTAAGCCTTTAAGTCATCCCAGTTTTTGACATGTTTCTGTGCATTTTTTCATTTTTCTTTGTGCTTTTATACTTTTTGTTGCCAGCACCAGGGCTTGTACTCAGGTCCTGAGTGCTATCCCTTAGCCTTTGCACTCAAGGATAGTGGTCTACCACTTGAACCACAGCTCTGTTTCCTGATTTTTTGGTGATTAATTGTAGATAAGAGACTTTCTGGTGCATGCTTTCTTTGAACCTTGATTCTCAGAAATCATTCTCTTGAGGATTACAGACATGAGCCACTGGCACCTTGCTCCTTTGAGCTTTTATTCTTCACACATACGCACATAGAGTCTTGTCAACAAGTTGCTGCTGCCATTAACTTTTTAATATAGTTATTGTTAACACTAGAGTTTTGTTGAGCAGTTAATGTTTAGCTGGCCAAATAGTATCTGCAACATAACTTTCCCCCAAATTACAATGTCCCTTAGTATCTGAAGTGGGTTGGCTCTACAACCCATGTGGCTAATGAAGTTCTTTTGATATAAAACAGTATAATACTTGCATATAAACTACAAACATCCTTCATATACTTTGTCTTCTCTAGATTGCTTACAGTAAGTAATATAATTGAAATAATGTGTAGCTAGATTTTATACCATGTTATAGGGCATTATGACAAGAAAACAGTGTGAATGTGTTTTAGTACAGATGCACTGCTTTTCCCTTAAAGATGTACAATCTGTAATTGGTTGAATTTGCATATGCAGAGTATTTATTTGTGCATTATTTATAGAAACTATGGTGTAAGAAATTTGGTCTTTGGTAAAATGATGATGGTTCTATGTTGAAACTGAAATGGACACCATGAGGAGACTGTGAGTTTTGTGTCTGCATTTAAATGACAGGCAAGATCTTGAGAAATTACTAATATTGTAGCCAATATTGACTGAGAAATCCAATGCATTTCACAGAGAGAGTGTAAATCTGGCCACATTGTAACGAGTACAACAGAAGGAAAATTGAAAGACTAACTTGTTCCCATTGAAATGAATGTCCACTGTCATCAGGTGTTTGAGCAGGGAGTTGTGGATAGCTCTTTGGCCAAGCAAAGCACATTTTATACGTGTCTGGTAGGACATGCAATAGAATGACACAGCAGCTCTACAAGCTATTGAGCTTTGGTGAGTGATTGTTTTCCCTTCCATATATCGTTTCAAACTATGGGCTTCAAGGAAGTCTGCAACATAAAAATGACTTTTTGTTTTGACAGACCTGGGGCTTGAACTCAGGGCCTGGGCACTGAGCTTTTGCTCAAGGCTGGCACTCAGCTCTACTCTGAACTATCTGTTGGTTGGAGCTAAGTGTCTTGTGGACTTTTCCTGCCCAGGCTTGCTTGTGATCCTCAGATCTCATTTCTGAGTAGCTAGCATTGTAGTCATAGGCCACCAGTACCTGACTTCCTGACTTTTTCTCCTCTGTCCTTTGTCCTCCTCCTCAGACCCCTTCCTTCCTTCCTCCTCCTTTTTTCATCTTTCTTCTTTTTTCCCCTTTTCTTCATTGCTTTGCTTTCTGAGAGAAGTCAATGATCAGCCAACCATGAAATGGGAAAGTGGACCAAATAAGGCTGGATAATTTATTTGAGCCAAACAGAGGTATTATAATCTATTAAAAATATTTAGCCAAACACACTGTATCTGTGACTTTATCTCCTAACCCTGCAGACTGTCTGGTAGTTGCCCAGGACCTGAGGCAGGAAGGCGGACCCGTGTGCCTGAACTTTCCAGTCATGTCTTTGCAACTGGTAGTTTTTAATAAAAGAAAAACTCTAACATTGTGAAATTACATCAGTGAAGAAACCATAGCTTTTTATGTTCTTGTATATGCTTTTCTTCTGTGCAACGTTATTCAATGCCCTAAATTTCAGCTAATTTTGAAATATTTTCTTGAATATTGAGATTAGTCTGGAAATCAGGCTAGGAATAAATGAAGTGCTGGTGTGGTAATAAAATTTATGTTACCATTTTATGAATATGAAAATGTCTAATTGTTATAACACAAGGTATCTTTGGATTAAGAAGTCTAGGACATTTTATTCTTTTACACCTTTTTTTTAAAGCAGGAAAACCTTTGCTTCTACCATCAGTCTTGAAGCAGAAATCCCAGAAAAGAGAATTTTATAATCAGTCACAAAGAATTCCTACACGCTTCATGTATCCCTTCCTCATCATTTCCCATTTCTTAGGAGTCTCCACATTGTTTAATTGTAATCATGTGCAACTAGCATTTTAAAGCTTCACACTGCTTTCACATTTATGGGATATGATGAGAAAATTAAGAATGGTTGAAACTTAAGAATAAATACAGGAAACTTAAGAGTAGATGTAGAAATGCGACTCCACCAGGCTTTCATGGAGCACACATTACCTCAGTGGGCTTCATGTTGTGGCCATCCATATATAGAAGAACAAACTAGAAGGTGCACTGTCCCAAACAACCCTCATTCTAGTCAGGCCCCTCTCCTGTACTCTGCTTTGCAATTCTGTAGCAGGAATCTAAACTCTGGTTTCCTTCCATTGCATTGGTGTTGTTTGACCTAACTTTCCCTCAGCTTGGAACTTACGCATATGGGACTCAGGTGGCAGGGCCCTGCCTTTCCAGGGCCTGCACTTAGTATTCAATCTATTGTGGAGCAGAGGGATGTTCATGACCCATAGCAAAACTCCTCCCACGTCCCATAAAGTGACATGTTGTTTCTATTAAGGGATCATTTTCTTAAGTGAAATCATGACCAGTTATGATGGCATGGAAGTATACAGAGGCCAAGTGATATGTGTTACTTTAATTACCGAAGAAGTATCTATTACGATTCCATAATGGTTCAAAGAAGAATTTTAAGACTGAAACATTGGTTTTTTTGTTTGTTTAGTTCAGAAGTAATTGAAGTGGAATATGTAAATAGAGTCAAAGTGGACTTTTCCAAGTGAGAAAGAGAAGTCAATTGCACTTCGAAAGAAACTATATGACTATAGCAAGAAAGACATCGCCAATTAACAAATATTTATTTTCCTTTGCTATTCTCTGCTATTTATCCTGTTACATAGTAGTGGAATGAATTAGGAAGAGAGTGATGTAGAGTGCATGGTTTTCCATTGCAACACAAACTGTATCTATCTATCTATCTATCTATCTATCTATCTATCTATCTATCTATCTATCTACCTATATTTTTGCTGTTCCCGGGGTTTGAACTCAGGCTTGGACACAGTTCCTGAGCTTTTTTTGCTTAAGGCTAGCACTCTGTCACTTGAGCAATAGCTCTACTTCCAGCTTTTTGGTGGTTAATTGAAGAGAAGAGTCTCACAGATTTTTCCTGCCCAGGCTGGCTTAGAACCTCGATCCTCAGATCTCAGCCTCCTGAATAGCTAGGATTACTGGCTACAGCCACTGGCTTCCAGCTTACTTTCCCTATAGTCTTAAACTATGTAGGAATCAACTCTTTGGTAAGCTTTTTTTCATTTTTATGTTTATATTAGTAATGATTATTTTGTCTCCATTTTCCTATCTTATGATTATTTAATTAGAAGGCAATTGTTTATTTTTTATTTGATTAGTTATTTAAAAGACAGGTCTTTGGGGCTTTATATAATAGGATCCAAAGGTAGCACTAATGTCTGTGAACCTTAAAATTATACTATCCCTTTTTTGTTGACCAAAGCTCATTAGAAACTGGAGCCTGTGGCTCAGGCCTGTAATCCCAGATCCTCATGAGATTGGAGGATTGTGCTTTGAAACCCGCCCTGGGCAGGGAAATCCATGACATCCATCCTCCATGAACCACCAAAGTACCAGAAATGGTGCTATTTCTCAAGGGGTAGCATGCCAGCATGGAGTGACAAAGCTAAGGGACATAGCCCAGTCTCTGAGTTCAATTTTCAGTGCTGGCTCAAAAACCAAAACCCCACCAAAACACAAATGACCTGAAAGACTCTAGTCCCTGTGCGTAGGAACTAATAATTTGTCCTACTACTGTGAAGGGAAGAGCTTCTGAGTTCTTACAAAAACTATCTTTAAGTATTTGTGCAAAGGAGTTGCCATTTGACAAAGCAGTTTATGAATATGGCAGATCTTAACCCACCTCACCCCTTTCAACATTCTTGCCCCTCCTTCCTCTGCCCACCCTTTCCATTTTCTTACTTTTGTAGTATGTACAATGAATTCTTGACTACATTCCCCCCCTTCCCCTTCATTTGTCTCCCGCTCTCCCCTTGCCCCCACTTGATGAGCTGCTGTTTTTCACCCTTATGCTTTGGGAAGTAATCATAAGCACCACCCCCCTACCCCAGTTCTTCCTCAGAACTTTCTAGATTCCTAAGAGTGGTCATTGTAAATGTCTAACACAAGAATAAATAGAATAGCAAGATATGAGAGAGTTGAAGACATGCTTTAATCATTAGACTTTGTGATTCGAATAAACAACTGTGGTTGAATAAAGACACTGCACATTCCTGTTGGATATTTCTCACAGAGTGAACACAGTGCTGTCCCAACTCTTTTACTATATTTAAGTTTTTGGCTCATCACTGGTATTTGTTTCATAATCTAACAAAAAGATCACGTGTCTCTTGCTAGCAAAAGCTGCAGAGGAGGGAATGCTTATTCTATGAGTAGAGAGAGAAGGAAGGCTGGAGAGATGTTTGTGCTTGTGGAGAAGCTTATTTTTTTTTTTTTTAATAAACGCAGGCCATGTTTGCCACCTCCCGAATTTTGCGCTACTCTTTTCGCTGTCCTAGCTTTGACTTAGTTTGTTTTATGTTCTCGTTTGGTTAGTTCCTTGAACATCCCATCTAATTTACATCTTATTCATTTTTGTGTTGCAGCTTCTGACAACTGTCTTGAGTCCACACTTCTCTAGATTTTTATACCTAGCAGCCATTTGGCTTCTACTTTTCCTGATCTCTCTCTTCCTCTCTCACTACCTGTGCCTAATGTTGAGGTTATAGTATCCAAAATAGCTCAGGCCTCAGCCACCTTGGTGTGTTCATGCTATCTGTCCCTACCTGCCTCAGTGTCTGTACCTTTTGGCTGGTTTCACTCAGATTATGGCCAGAGAATGGCTGAAGTAAATAACAGGAAGGAAGAAAGGAAATGTATGGTGATTAGCAGTTCTTTGAGGGAAATGTTTACCTTTATTCACAAACAGTGTATGTGTTGTAGTTTTCCTATTGCCAGAGAAAGAGAGTGTTGATTCTAAATGTTAGTTTTTAACATGAGAATCTTAAGCATTATATGTTATAACTCTCAGAAATGTTAGGTGTTTCAGAATCATTAAAAAATATTTATTGTCTTTTTTCTCCTTTATTGTCAAAGTGAAGTACAGAGGGGTTACAGTTTCATATATAATGCAGTGAGTACATTTCTTGTCCAATATGTTAGCTCCTCCTCCCCTCCACATGCCTACCTCTTCCCTCCTGCTTCCCATTCCACCCACGAGTTGTACGGTTGGTTTACACCAAATGGTTTTGTGAGTATTGTGTTTGGAGTTGTTTGTATTTTTATCCTTTGTCTATTGATTTTGATATTTACTTTCTCTTCCCTAGCTCTAATACACGTATATACAGTATCCAGGGTGCTCAGATGAGATACAGTGATAGTGAGGGTAGAACCACAGGAAGGGAATACGAGAGAAAATAAAAAGGGTACGGATTCATATCGCATGTTGAAAATAATTACAATAATGATATACCACTTGTTTCCATAACATGGAGCTCATTTCACTTAGCATCATCTTAAGTGTCCATAAGGGCATAGCTATTGGGCTATTATGACTTCGGCTTTGACTAGCCTAAACATGTACTAATTATTCCAAAAAAAATTTACTAAGTGAAGTGAGCCAGACCTAAAGAAACATAGACTGTATTGTTTTCCTCATAGGAAAAACATTTTTTTTCTTATTTATTGTCAAAGTGATGTACAGAGAGGTTACAGTTGCATATGTTAGGCATTGGATACATTTCTTATACTGTTTGTTACCTCCTCCCTCACTTACCCTCCCCTCCCCCTTGCCCCTCTCCCCCCAGAGTTGTTCACTTGGCTTACACCAAACAGTTTTGAAAGCATTGCCTTTGTAGTCGTTTGTCTTTTTATCTTGTATCTCTCGGTTTTGGTATTCCCTTTCACTTTCCTAATTCTAATACCAGTATATACAGTTTCCAAAGTACTCAAATAAGATAAACTGATAGTGAAGGTACAACCGCAGGAAGGGGATACAAGAGCATCATCAACAGTAGAAGCTACAGTTACACATGGCATGTTGAAAGTAATTACAGCAGTGATATAACAGTTGTTTCCATAAAATGGAGGTTGTTTCACTTAGCCTCATCTTATGTGTTCATAAGAGTATTGCTGTTGGGCTCTCGTGATCCTCTGCTGTGACTAGCCTAAACCTGAGCTAACTATTCCCTATGAGAATAGGGAATCCTATTCATAGCATAGAATCCATGTTTCTTTGGGTCTGGCTCACTTCACTTAGGATAATTTTTTCCAAGTCCTTTCATTTCCTTACAAATGCGGCAATGTCATTCTTTGAGACAGAGGTATGAAATTCCATTGTGTATATGTACCACATTTTCCTGATCCATTCATCTACTGAGCGTTACTGGGTGGGATCCATATTTTAGCTATGCCAAATTGTGCTGTGATGAATATTGTTGTGCTGGTGGCTTTTGTGTGTTCTTCTCTGTGGTCTTTGGGTAGATGCCAAATGTGGGGCTGCTGGATCATAAGGGAGCTCTATGTTTACCTTCTGAGAAATCTCCATACCACTTGCCAGAGTGGCTGACAAGTTTACATTCCCACCAACGATGAAGTAGGGTTCCCTTTTGTCCACATCCCCTCCAACATTTATTATTGTTAGTTTCTTGATATAGGTCATTCTTACTAGGGTGAGATGGAATCTCAATGTTGTTTTGATTTGCATTTCTTTTATGGCCAGAGATGTAGAGCACTTTTTCATATGACTCTTGGCCATTCTCATTTCCTCATCAGAGAAGTCTCTTTGTAAGTCTTTAGCCCACTTGTTGAGGGGGCTGTTGGTTCTTTGCGGTTTTGTTTTGGAGGAATTTAATTTTTTGTAGTTCTGCATATATTTTAGATATGAGGTCTTTGTTCATTGTATGGCTGATAAAGATCTTTTCCCAATCTGTAGGCTTTCCATTCATCTTGTGAGCTATGTCCTTTGCCCTGCAGAAGCTCAGCAATTTGATGCAATCCCATTTGCTCGTCCTTTTTGTGATTTGTAGCATTTATGGCTCTTTGTTAAGGCAGGTCTGTCCTGTGCCAAGGAGCCCAAGTGTTTCTCCTACTTCTTTTAGTGCTTTCAAGGTATCTGTTATAATTTCAAGATCTTTGATCCATGTGGAATTGATTTTGGTGCAGGATGATATATAAGGATCTAATTTTGCTTTGTTGTGGGTGTTGAACCAGTTTTGCCATCACCATTTGTTAAAGAGGCTATCTTTCTTCCATCGTATTTTTTTAGCTCCTCTATCAAAGATTAAGGGGGCTTAGTTCTGTGTGTTCACTGCTGGATCTTCAATTCTGTTCCATTGGTCTTCAGGCCTGTTCCATTGCCAATTCCAAGCTGTTTTTATAGCTATAGCTTTATAATACAGCTTGAAGTTTGGTATTGTAATTCCTCCGGCATTGTTCTTTCTGCTTAGGATTGTTTTTTGCTAGTCGGGGGGTCATTTATTTTTCCATATAAATTTCTGGATTGCTTCCTCAATTTCATTAAAAAATGGTGTTGGGATATTAGTGGGTATTGCATGGAATTTGTAGATAGCTTTTGGCAATATTGCCATTTTGACTATATTAATCTTCCCAATCGAGGAGCATGGGAGGTTTTTTCCATTTCCTTAGTTCTTTTTTTTTTTTTTCAAATTTTTATTATCAAAGTGATGTACAGAAAGTTTACAGTTTCATATTTTAGGCACTGGATACATTTCTTGTACAGTTTGTTACCTTGTCCCTCATACCCCTCTCCCTCCTCCCCCTTTCCCTTACCCCCCCCCCCACGGAGATGTTCAGTTCACTTACACCAAACAGTCTAATCATAGAGGTCTTTCACTTCTTTGGTTAAGGTTATTTCTAGGTATTTTATGTTTTTGAGACTATTGCAAAGGGAGTTGCTTTCCTGACTTCAGCCTCTGTCTTCGTGTTATTAGCATATAGAAAGGCTGTTGATTTTCGAGGGTTTATTTTATATCCTGCAACTTTGCCAAAGTTTTGGATCTGCTCTAGTAGCTAGGGAGTAGAGTCTATGGTGTTCGTTAGGTATAGGATCATGTAATCTGCAAAGAGAGAAAGCTTAAGTTCATCTTTTCCTATTTGGATCCCCTTTTTGTTTTCTTCTTGCCTAATTGCTCTGGCTAGGAATGTTAAAGAGGAGGGGAGAGAGCAGACATCTCAATCTTGCTCCTGATTTTCAAAGGAATGGCTTTGGCTTTACACCATTTAGAATTATGCTTGCTGTTGGTTTGTAATAAACTGCCTTTATTATATTCAGGAATGTTCCTTGGAATCCCAATTTCTCCAGGATTTTTATCATAAATGGGTACTGGATTTTATCGAACGCCTTTTCTGCATCCAGAGATATAACCATGTGGTTCTTTACCTTGCTCTGGTTGATGTGGTGGATTACATTAATTGACTTGCGTATATTGAACCAACTTTGCATCCCTGGGATGGATCCAGTTTGAACATGGTGTATGATATTTTTGATGACCTGTTGAAGTCGATTGGACAGAATTTTGTTGAGAATTTTTGCATCTATGTTCATCAGGGAAATCGTTCTATAGTTCTGTTTTGTTGATGAGTCCCTGCCTGGTTTTGGGATGAGGGCTATACTGGCTTCATAGAATAAGTCTGGTAGTGAACGTTCTCTTTCAATTTCATTGAAGATTTTGAAAAATATTGGTGTGACTTCTGTTTGGAAGCCTTGTAGAATTCTGCTGTGAATCCATCTGGACATGGGATTTTCTCTGATGGGAAATCACTTATTGCTGTTTCTATTTCAAGGCTGGGTATGAGTCTGTTTAGAAGGTTTAAATCTTCATGGTTGAGTTTGGGGGTATCAATTTTTTCTAGAAAATCATCCATTTCTTCCATGTTCTCGAATTTGTTGGCACAAAGGTTTGCAAAATAGTCCCTTATTGTGTTCTCAATTTTGGTTGTTTCTGTGGTGATGTTACCTGTTTTATCTCGGAATCTTCTTTATGTGGGTGTGCTGCCATCGTTTTTTTGGTCAGGTTTGCTAGGAATTTGACTATCTTGTTAATATTCTCAAAGAACCAAGTCTTTGTTTTGTTGATTGTTGCGATGGTTTTTTTTCTCCCTCTCAAGTATATTTAATTCTGATTCGATTTTAATTATTTGCTTCCATCTATTGACTTGGGGGTATGGCTTCTTGTTCCCTTTTGAGAAGATTAAGGTGATTCCGTAAGTTGTTGAGTTGCTGTTTATCCAGATTGTTGGTGTAGGCACTCAGATATAAATTTTCGTCTGAGTACTGCCTTTGCTGTGTCCCAAAGGAGGTGGTACTTTGTGCACTCACATTGGTTGAATGCCATAAATATTGAATTACTGGTCTAATTTCTTCAATGACCCACTGATGGTTCAGCAGTGTGTTGCTTAGTCTCCATGGATTGTATCATTTTGTGTGGTGGCTGTTTGAGTTGAGCTTTAATTTTAATCTATTGTGGTCTGAGGGAAGGCAGGGAATGATTTTGATACTTCTGAATTTGTACAAGATTTTTCTTTGTGCCCTAAGATGTGATATATTTTGGAGAATGTTTCATGGGCTGCTGAAAAGAATGTGTATTCTGGTATTGCTTGATGGAATATTCTGTAGATGTTGGTTAAGTCTAGTTGGTCTATGCAGTTGATTAGTTCTGTGGATTCCTGGTCAGTTTTTGGCCTGTTGGTCTGTCCAGAGGTGACAGTGGAGTGTTAAAGTCTCCAACAATCAATGTGTTTGGGACTATGAGTGATTTTAGAGTCAGTAGTGTTGGTTTGATGAAGTTGGGTTCTCCTGTATTTGGTGTGTGGATATTTAAGATGGTTATATCCTCCTGTAGGAGACATCGCTTTATTAGTATGTAGTAACCTTCTTTGTCTCTTCTTACCATTTTTCATTTGAAGTCGATTTTATCTGATGCTAGAATTCCACTCCAGCCTGCATTTGGGGGCCAATTATTGGTAGATTTTATTCCAGCCTTTCACCTTTAGAAGAAGTTTGCTTTTGCTAGATAGATGTGTCTCTTGGAGGCAGCAGAAAGACGGATCTTGATGTTTGATCCAAGTAATGAGCCTATGTCGTTTGAATGAAGAATTAAGTCCATTAATGTTGAGAGTTAGGTTTGAGAGATGATCATTTGTCCTTTCATTGTAGCTATCTTGTTAAAAGCTGTGTCTTCCCAATTCTTGATCTAATATTCTGGTTTTCTATTTAGGGTTCATTTCTCTGTCTGTATTGGGATCTTGATTATTTTCCCTGTATAGTACATCTTTGAGGACTTTCTGTAAAGCTGGTTTGGTGGAGATACATTGTTTCAGTTTTTCCTTTCTGTGGAAGACTTTTATTTGACCTTCAGCTATGAATGAGAGTTTAGCTGGGTACAGCATTCTTGGTTGATATTTATTATTATTTAGGGTTTGGCATACCTCATTCCAGGATCTCCTTGCTTTTCATGGTCTCTGCTGAGAAGTCTGGGGTAATTCTGCTTGCTTTTCCTTTATTTGTGATTACTTTCTTCTCCGTAACATCTTTAAGGATTCTTTCCTTGGACTCTACTGATCCTGTTATGATCACAATGTGTCAGTGGGATGTCCTATTCTGATCTGGTCGCTTTGGGGTTCTAAATGCTTCTTGTATCTGTATCGGCCTACCTTCCTGGATAGTTGGGAAGTTCTTGGCTAATATTCTGTTAAATAGGTTGCATATTCCATTAACTTCTTTCTCCTGGTTTTTCTCAATTCCTATTCGCCTCAAATAGTGCTTCCTGCTTGTGTCTTGGAGCTCCTGGAGTGATCTGTTTTATCGATTGGATTGGTTTTGTATTTTTGTGTGACATTTCTCCATAGATTCTAGGGAATCTTCAGCTCCTGAGATTTGATCCTCTGCTTCACCTACTTGAGACTGTAGGCTAGTTACTTGATTTTGAATCTCTTTTCCTTCAGACTGGTCTTTCCTGATGATTTCCATGTCCTTGCTAGAAGTATCTCTTAGGTCCTGCATGGACATCTTTACATTATTAATTTGGTTTTGAGTGCTGTCTCTCAAATCTTTTAGCTGGGTAGTTATCTTTTCATATGACTCTTGAAGTTCATTTATCTTTCTCTTTGTTGAGGCCATGAAATCATCTATTACTTTATGGATGGATTGATGTATGGATGGATTCAAACTTTTCATTTAACATGTTTATCAGTAGACTTTGTAGAGCATTTTGAGGGTTCTCTTCTATGTCTTTGATTGACTGCTCTGCTTCCTGCTTGTTTTGAGTGGGAGATATGAGTGCATTGTTTGCCATCTTGTGTTTCTTCTGCCCATTTGGATTGGGAATGCCTCTCTAAGAGCACCTGTGAGCACTGTTTAAGATCCAAAGCAGACCTTACCAAGCACTGATGTGTAAATCTTAGAAGTTCACAATTATACACAGATACTTGGTATAACTGTATATAAAATTAGATTTGGTGTTCCTAAAAATACAATTTCAAAATAACAACCAATCCTGTATTCAATAGTTAATAAGTACTGCTAAAATATTATGAGCTGGATTTCTCTATAAACCACTTTGATTCACTTGGATTGAACAGGGATATCCTCTATCCAATAACCCAGCAATGATATTCATGGGCAGCATCATCACTGTCATGCAGATCTCCAGAGCAGAGGCAGCTTGGCATCAAGTACGGAGACCTTTGTGTAGCGGACAGCACAAGAGGGGAGCCTTCGCCATATGATTGGTTTCCGGGAACTTCAAAAAACAAGTAACGTGTAAACACTTTGAACTCCCTCTGTCCAACCTCATACCTGACACACTCATGCAACCGCACATGAACAAAAAATTCCTCACAGGCGAGCCGACTCTCTCTCTCTCTCTCTTTCTCTCTCTTCCTCCCCGCCACCCCCACATGCTCACTATAACACACTGTGCCGGGTCCTCCTGGATCTACATCCACATACCTATTTGCACATATGCAGACGTAGGCTTAGGAAGCACACTCTTGTACAGCATCAGGAACACACGCATGTAGGCAAGCAGGGGCACACACACGCACACGTGAGCGCACCCAGTACACAGTGGCTTGGAAGGTGCTAAGGGGTTTTCGAGGACTGTGTCCTACTTGCTCAAGTCCAGGGTGTTGTTCTTGTGGTGGGCGTGGCTAAGGAGCCCAGCGCTGCTTACTGGACAGTCCATTTGCACTTGGGCCTCCCCCTGCTGTCCTCACCAGTCTCCCATTCCCTGAACCATGCAGCTTCGGAGACCTGGGTAGCAACAAACTCTTCGGGAAAGCAATCAAGGCAGAAATGTCAATGTAACAGAACCAAATGACTACGCCCCAGTAGTGCCCCAACCAAGGATGGCATTCGTTACCCCTCAGGTCTACACCCTAAAGCCCAGCGCTGCGCGCAGAGAATGGGGCAGGCCTGTGCCCCAGAATCCCTTGCCTCTTCTCCCTTCTACTTGGTCCCAGGTTGGTGGGGCGCCCAACTGGCCTTCCTAGCCACCACCTGCCATCTGCAGCTGAGTTCCTGAGGCTTGTCCCGTGCACACATACCTCCTTTGCTGATAACTCCCTCCGAGTTCTCTCTCCTAGCCCTCCTGTCCCTGCCTTGCTGCTCTGGACTGCTTTCAACTCACACATGCCCTCTGCGTCACTGCCTCTTTGCCTCTGCCTCTGCTTCCCAATTTCCCCCTCCTCCTCTTGAGGTTCACAGGCTGCACACCTCCCCATGCACCTCTTCACTTCTTCTGTGGAAATTACAACTGCCCTCACCCTGGCCTAGCCCTTCTTATCTTCTCCAAATCTCCCCTCTGCTCTCACCCTCTGCACACCTGGGATCTCTCAGTCCTCTGGTGAACACCAATCCCCATTTATCTAATCTGTTGTCTGCCTGCTCTGTGCCCAAGCCCCTCTGCTCCTTTTCTGTGCACAGGAGGTTTGTGACAAAGGTAGGAGGGAAGCGGCACTCCTTTCCTGCCTTCTGGTTTTATGACTGACATCCTATTGGTCTGGAAACGGCCTCTGCCCCCTTGGCCAAGACCACCTGAAGACCTTGCCTGGCTTGCTAGGCAGCAGCCCTGTGTTTTTCTGAGCAGGAAGGACTGCACATATGCGACCCACTATGCAGAAAAGCCTCCAGGGGGTGGCCGGATGTTTTGTTTCTCCATTCCTTGCCCACTTTGTTGATGTGTGCTTTCATTTGCATTCCAACAGGAACAGCCTTAAGGGAGGGGTAGTGAGGCTGCTTAGAGGTAGGCAGTTGGTGCTCACAGGCCAGCAGGGCCTCCTGGTGCCTCACTAACAGTGCATTTGCACCTGGGGTGCTGGGAAGCCTCTGGGCAGTGCCCATATGGTTTGGAGCTCTGTGACATGGCCAGGTACTAGGCGCCTCCTGCTGACTTGAGCCAGTGTTCCAACTGGAGTTGCCATAGCCAAAAGGGCACAGGGCCCCTTGGGGGTTTGCTGTAAGTTCTCACTAGTTCTCACAGGCCTTCGGGGATGCACAGGATGTGTAGAGCCGCACATCCCTCCCCTGACCATTCTGCTGGGAACGGCTTGGGCCAGGGTCCTAGGCAAATACACTTTCCACCTCCCCTCCTGCTCCATCTTCCCACATCCTGGTTGAACCCGTGTGACACAGCTCCCCACCGCCTCTGCCCTTGCCAGTCCTGGAAGTGGCTGGTGTATGGATCCGCCACCTCTCTCACAATCAACCTCATCTCTCTTGCTCAGAGCATAAGGGAGATACAAGGTTAGCAGGTCAGCGAATCTGGGCATCTCCTTTCTGCGCTAGTGTCTGCTTAACTCTTGTCTTCCCGCTTGCCTTGGCCTCTCTGGCCCAGATCCCTGCCTGCTACTTCCTGCTATTGAGCAGCCAAGGATTATACTGGCTAGAGGCAGGAGCTGGCAATCCTGGTGCCCGTGGCTCACAGCCATATGTTTTAGGCTCCTTCAGGAAGCTCTGCTAAGACACCAGGGAAAGGGATATCTGACCCTTCCCTGCCGTGACCAAGGCACACTAGCACCCAGCAATGATATTCATAGGCAGCATCATCACTGTCATGCAGATCTCCAAGAGCAGAGGCAGCTTGGCATCAAGTACGGAGACATTTGTGTCGCGGACAGCACAAAAGGGGAGCCTTCGCCATATGATTGGTTTCCG
>NW_025961516.1:0-27523 GCF_023159225.1 Perognathus longimembris pacificus
GGGCAGACAAGAGGTAAGTGGAAACCTGCCCAGGGAGGAAATGCCCGGATCCGCTGACCTGTTTTTCTTGTATCTCCCTTGTGCTGTCAGGAAGACAGATGACATGGAGGGCGAGAGAGGTGGCAGATCCAGACACTGGCCGCTTCCAAGACTGGCAAGGGCTGAGGCGGTGGGCAAGCTGTCCCACACGGGTTCAGCCAGGATGTGGGAGGATGGAGCAGGAGGGGAGGTGGAAATTGTATTTACCTAGAAACCTGGCCCAAGCCAGCCCCAGCAGAATGGCCAGGAGAGGGATTTACGGCTCCAGAGGTCCTGTGAACATCAACTATGACACTGTAACACAAGGGCTGGAGGAAGACTGACAGCATGACTTGCGTTGTGCAGGTGTTTCTACCAGAAGAAAGAAGGCATTGTAGCAGGCAGGGTCAAGGCTAAGGCTACAGAATGAAAGTCATGTTTTCTGGCCCATGGGGAACTGAAGTATGCAAACGCTGGGCTGACAGCTACCATTTTATAACAGATGATCTGCTAATTGCATTTTATTAAATACTAAAAAAAGTTGGATGAGTAAAAGCATAAATAATACTCGAAATGAGTACTAACTATGATAAGGGCATCCAAAGTCACAGGAAAACTTTTTTTAAGCACAAAAATGGATTCCACGACAGCATTTATTTCAAAATTTCTGTCTTCTCAGAATTAATGTTTTAAACAATGATTCGTATAACTATCAATATTCCAATGGTCTTCAAGTTAATGCATACAAACGTCAAATTTTGTAAGGTTTACAAAGATATGAAATCCAAATTATAAGGTGATATAACTGTGGTAGATATGGAGAACTACAAATTCTAGCAATAAGCAAATAAAGTAAAGGTAAACTCTGGAGACTAAGTTGTTTTTATTTACATAAGGAGTTTTTGACTAGTAAATACCCAATCAATGTAAGAAGAAAAGGTATTCTCATCAGTGATAGTTGAATACTATCCTATCTCAAAACATTCTGGCTTTCTCTGAAATGGTTTTGAGAGGAGTCACTGTTTGGATTTTCCTTCTAAGTGTATAATGATTTAGCTCTAATGATACAAATGACTTAAATTAACATAATTCTGAGTGCATACTTGACTAACAAATCTTAAGATTTTAGATATATTTTAGGATTAAAGTGATTCCCAATTCAATGTTTCTGTCGGACTGAAACTACCATGCTATCTCCTCATTTCTTCTGAGTAGACACTATTAAACTTCTCCATGAGTTTACGTATTTTTTACAAACTTATTAAATCATCAGGGACTCTGTCTTATGGTGTAGGAAGGACAGAAACACAAAACCAAATGAAGCCAAACCTTCAAGAAGTTGACACAAAAAGTACACAAAAGTCAGCCCTGGAAATAAGGGCAGAATAAGGGAAATAAGGGCTATCATTAGAAAGTAACCTAAAGGTTCAGGGGAAGAAGAAATTAGTTTTGGACAGGAAGACCAGTATCTGAACTGGCCCCCAAGAGGCCTGAAGTTAGAAGGCTGTTTGCGTGTTCCATACTAGCGGGAAGAAATCACAGAGGGGAAAAAAGAGAAAAGAAAAGAGGGAAATCTGGGAATATGGAAAGGAGCTCCATTGTGAAAGGCTTTTAGTATCAGACCAGGAAGGACTAAAGAAAAACAGTCAATTCAGGTTTTTAAGAAGAAAAAAAATGCAATCAAAACCTGCTCAAAAGTAAGAGTTCTCCTCACTGTTCCTCAATAATCAGCTCTTGTCTGTTGAAAACAAAAAGTAGTGTGCCTATGGTCCATACCTGTAATGAACCTACTCAGAATGCTGAGATATGCAGATCACAATTTGAAGCCAGCCTGGGCAGAAAAGCCCATGAGACTCACGTCTAATTAATCATCAGAAAGCAAAAGGGGAGCTGGGGCTCCAATGGCACAGCGCTGGACTTGAACAAAAATGCTCAGCTATAGTGCCCAGGCCCTAGTTCAATCCTCAAGAGCACACACACACACACACACTCACACACACACACACACACACACACACACACACACACACACACCAGCTCAGAGATTACTAGACATAATAGCCTAAAAGTTGTCATTTGAGCCTAAATAAAGCTATATACAATGCTGATTGGGAATAACTACAAGGCCTTTAGAAGTAACAAATGCCATTTGTAAGGAAATGGAAGGACTTGGAAAAAATTATACTAAATGAAGTGAGACAGACCCAAAGAAACATGAACACTATGGTCTCCCTTATTGGGAATAATTAGTACAGGTTTAGGCAAGTTATAGCAGAGCATCACAAGGCCCAATTGCTATACCCTTATGAACACATAAGATGATGCTAAGTGAAATGAACTCCATGTTATGGAGACAATTGTTATATCACAGTTGTAACTACTTTCAATGTCCCATGTGTATCTGTAGCTTCTACTATTGATGATGTTCTTGTATCACCTTCCTGTGGTTGTACCTACACTATCTCTGTAATTTATCTGAGTATATTGGAAACCGTGTATACTGGTATTGGAACTAGGAAATTGAAAGGGAATACCAAAATTGTGAGACACAGGGTAAAAAAAGACAAACAAATACAAAAGCAATACGTGCAAAAATGCTTGGTGTAAGTGAAATGAAAAACTCAGGGGGGGAAAGGGTAAGGGGGAGAGTGGAGTGGGGTTTGAGGAACAAGGTAACAAACAGTACAACAAATGTATCCAATGCCTAATGTATGAAACTGTAACCTCTGTACATCAGTTTAATAATAAAAATTTAAAAAAAAAAAGAAAGGAATTACGTCACAAGGATACTAAAAATATATAAGTAACAAATGTAAGACTTATAGAAAAGCATGAACTGGATGACAGCAAGACAGAAAATAAAACAGTAGGCGGCTATCAGGAGGAATAGAATGAGCCAATAGATTCAGTCTTGGAGGTACGATGTAGAAGGTGACACTAACACATTTTATTTGGGATGACCACCCTGTAACTACAACTCAAAACCCCAGAGGTGAAAGTCAACACAGAAGTTTCTTCCAAACAGAGGACAACGTCAATATCAAGACATTAAAAAAAGAGAGAGAAAGAGAGAGAGAGAGAGAGAGATCCAGTAAAATTCATGGGGGCTGTTCTTGCCAGCACAAGGAAGAAAGGATTCTGAGGGGAAGAGACCAGCGAAAAAGAAGACAATCAAGAAAAATGTCATAAAAGAGAATGTAAGTTTGAGCAAGGAAGAACACTCAGAGAGACAAATGCTAGAGAGAGGGGAAACACCTGAGAAAGCACTTACGGTCTTCCTGTCAAAATCATCTTCCCCTTTCACACATCCTACAGAATTGTTAAAACGATGACTGGTCTAGTCCTTGGCTAAGGTAGTTTGAAGTTTTTTAACCTATACCAACCTTAGTCTATTGATGACATGGGTCATGAATATCTGGGTCCTATGTGAAGGTTAAAATCTCATTGCTACCCAGGCTGTAAGCATGTAATCTATAATGGCACTGGACTCGGCTCTCCACTCCACTTCCCTCCATGGATACAGCTCTTCAGAACTATTTGACACAAATTACCTATCTTCAGAACTGGCTTGAAACTAAGCTTCCATCCATCTCTACCCGTTTAATACAATCAAGCCAAGCCACTGCACAAATTGCCTCCCAGCAGCCCCTCCTCTCCTCTCATTCCCTGCACGGGATCATCTGTTGGTCAGACATCAATCCTACTCTCTGGTGAACAGCTGACTCTGTTAGGGGTCGGTAGAAGGACCACCCAGCAGCTGCACCATGTTTTAGAGACAAAGCATGGTGGCCAATGTTTATGAGAATTGGAATACGGGGAAGCAAAGCAGTTAAAGCCCTTGGTAAGTGAAGAAACATTGTGCAAGTTAGCTCTTGGGAAAATGTTCTCCAGTGACTTCTCTGACATCATTCACAAGGCAGACAAGCAGGCAGTAACAGTCAACTTGCAGATTATGCACTTAATCCTCATACATTTATTTTTATTTTTTTATTTTTTATTTTTTGGCCTGTCCTGGGCCTTGGACTCAGGGCCTGAGCACTGTCCCTGGCTTCTTCCCGCTCAAGGCTAGCACTCTGCCACTTGAGCCACAGCACCGCTTCTGGCCGTTTTCTGCATATGTGGTGCTGGGGAATCGAACCTAGGGCCTTGTGTATCCGAGGCAGGCACTCATGCCACTAGGCTATAGCCCCAGCCCCCCTCATGCATTTATTGACACTCTACTTGGTGCGAGACATTGTGTAAAGACTAGATCATTTACCCACTTTAATTCAGAGGCATGACTGAAACCCTCAAAGACTCTCTTGTTCAAATCTAGTTTGGCTTTAAGATCAGAGATCAAATGCCAGCACCTCCAGATAGATATCCATGAACCTTTCTCAGGCAACAGTAACAACTCTTTTCTCCCAAGTCTCATAGAATGCTGTTCATGGACTTCTTTTATGAAACACAATGATCCTCATACATTGTAATTCTTTACATGTGCTCTCTCCTAATAAACTTTCTCTCTCTATATGCACATATACATATGTGTCTATATATATGTGTGTATACATATGCGTATATATATGTATCATATACATACGTATATATGCATATATATAACTGAAATCCAAGATTCATGTCGTGATAATACCCCATTATCTTCCCACATCCCAAAGCATAATGCATCTCCTTTGATAATGAGTGCGTTCATGAGCTAGACTTTGTCCACCAAAGGCTCGATACATATTAGAAGTTTGATTATATAAAGGCAATAATCTTATTCTCTGCAATTAAAAGTCAATCTTAACATCTAAAAATAGGGAAAATAAAACTGTAAATAAGTGCAACATAGCAAATTATCCTAATTCCAATGTTAACACTTTATGTGGTACAATTTGATCAAGATGAGATTCAACTTCACCTTTCATCTTTCTAGCTAATAGAGTTTTCTAAAAAGAAACAAATACATTAAATTACAAAATTTATAACTTAAGTGTTTCAAGTGAACTGTTTTGAAATACTTTAGTATATGAATTATTCTTAAATCTTACGGGTTCATTAAAATGGCTCCAATGAGTATCCGATTCTCATCTATCAACAAAGTTATTTGTGAGCAAGGAAACTGGGTTACTGTGTGTTTTTCATAGTTTGGAATAGCTAAAATTCACATACCTTTCTAATTTACCATCATTTGGTTCAAATGGTCTAATTTACCAAAAGAAAATCTTGATTCTTTTTGAGAAAATACTGAGGCTACATGGGCTAAATAAATAGGAAAAAGGACCCTAAGCCTTTTTGATTTCAGGAGATGAGTATCTAGTAAGAAGAGTAATGGGTTAGTGTTTAGAATTCTAGGTCCATGCTTAGATGAATGAGCTCTTCGTTGTCAGTAAGTAGTTGGCTTTGTCATTTTTTTTTTGGTGCCAGTTTTGGGACTTGAACCCAGGATTCTGGGTGCTGCCCCTGAGCTTTTATGCTCAAGGCTACTATCCTACCATTTGAGCCAGAGCTCAGCTTCTGGCTTCTTAGTGGTTAATTGCAGATAAGGGTCTCACAGACTTTCCTGTCCACACTGACTTTGATCCACAATGGTCAGAACTTAGCCTCCAGAGCAGCTAAGAATATGGGCACCTAGGTGTCTAGTACCCGGTTACTGGTTCTCTTGCCTTTAAACTAGATATGAGAACTTTAAAAGCTTGAAAAATGAAATTAAGTCAGAAGTAAGGAAATGGAAAAACCTCCCATGCTCCTGGATTGGGAGGATTAATATAATCAAAATGGCAATATTGCCAAAGGCTATCTACAAATTCAATGCAATATCCATTAATATACCACCACCATTTTTTAATGAAATAGAGGAAGCAATCCAGAAATTCAAATGGAACAATAAAAGACCTAGAATAGCAAAAACAATCCTAGGCAGAAAGAACAGTGCTGGAGGAATAACAATACCCAACTTCAAGCTGTATTATAAAGCTATAGTAATAAAAACAGCTTGGTATGGGCACCAGAACAGGCCTGAAGACCAATGGAACAGAATTGAAGACCCAGAAATGAACCCACAGAACTATGCCTACTTAATCTTTGATAAAGGAGCTAAAACAATAGTATGGAAGAAAGATATCCTCTTTAACAAGTGGTGCTGGCAAAACTGGCTCAACACATGCAACAAACTGAAACTAGATCCTTATATGTCACCCGGCACCCAAATCAATTCCAAATGGATTAAAGACTTCGAAATCATAACAGACACCCTGAAAACACTAAAGGAAGGAGTAGGAGAAATACTTGGGCTCCTTGGCACAGGACGGAACTTCCTTAACAAAGACACAGAAACGCTACAAATCAAAGAAAGGTTGGACAAATGGGACTGCACCAAACTGCAGAGCTTCTGCACGACAAGTGACATAGCTCACAAGATTAACAGAAAGCCCACAGACTGGGAGAAGATCTTTACTGGACATTCAACAGACAAAGTCCTCATATCTAGAATATATGCAGAACTAAAAAATTACCTTCTTTCAAAACAAAACCGCAAAGAACCAATAGCCCCCTCATCAAGTGGGCTAAAGACTTACAAAGAGACTTCTCTGATGAGGAAATGAGAATGGCCAAGAGACATATGAAAAAATGCCCTACATCACTGGCCATGAAAGAAATGCATATCAAAACAACACTGAGATTCCATCTCACCCAGTAAGAATATCCTATATAAAGAAAACTAACAATAACAATTGCTGGAGGGGATGTGGCCAAAAGGGAACCCTAATCCATTGTTGTGGGAATGTAAACTGGTTCAGACACTCTGGCAAGCAGTATGGAGATTCCTCAGAAGGCTAAATATAGAACTCCCCTATGACCCAGCAGCCCCACTTTTGGGTATCTATCCAAAAGACCACAAACAAAATCACAGTAATGCCACCAGCACAATAATGTTCATCGCAGCACAATTTGTCATAGCATGAATCTGGAGCCACGCCAGATGCCCCTCAGTAGACGAATGAATCAGGAAAATATGGTACATATATACAATGGAATTTTATATTTCTATCTGAAAGAATGACATTGTCCCATTTGTAAGGAAATGGAAGGTCTTGGAAAAAATTATACTAAGTGAAGTGAGCCAGACCCAAAGAAACATGGACTCTATGGTCTCACTTATTGGGAATAATTAGTACAGGTTTAGTCCTGTCATAGCAGAGCATCACAAGGCTCAATAGCTATACCCTTATGAACACATAGATGATGCTAAGTGAAATGAACTCCATGTTATGGAAACAATTGTTATATCACAGTTGTAACTACTTTCAATATCCCATATGTATCTGTAGATTCTATTATTGATGATGTTCTTGTATCACCTTCCTGTGGTTGTACCTACACTATCTCTGTAATCTTATCTGAGTATATTGGAAACCGTGTATACCAAAATTGAATAGGGAATACCAAAATTGAAAGACACAGGGTAAAAAAAGACAAACAAATACAAAAGTAATACTTGCCAAAATGTTTGGTGTAAGTGAACTGAACACCTCAGGGGGCGAAAGGGAAAGGGGGAGGAGGGAGGGGGGAATGAGGGACGAGGTAACAAACAGTACAACAAATGTATCCAATGCCTAGTGTATGAAACTGTAACCTCTCTGTACATCAGTTTGATAATAAAAATTGAAAAAAAATAAAATTATATATCTCTCAAAAGGTTTTTAATGAGATGCCATCAGTATGACACAGTCAGAATAATGTTGAATTAAGTATCTCAGTACCTGTGGCCAACTTAAATTGACACATAAACCAATTAACTACCACAAATCTGCTCATATTTATCAATATACATCATCTTACATTATACCCAATCTCTCAATACTGACAGAAACAAGCATCCTTGTATCATAATTCATACATATATAACCAGACAAACTAGCCTTTCTCCAGAAGGAACACACCAGTACATGGGCAATGTTTATACTTCACAAGATCCAATCATTTAAGTGCAATAATAGGATGTACCAGGCAAGGCACTGGTGGCTCCCACTTGTAATCCTAACTATTCAGGAGGATGAGATCTGAAGATCAAAGTTTAAAGTCAGCCCAGGAAGAAAAATCCATTGAGATGCTCATCTCCAATTAATCACTGGAAATCCACAAGTGGAGCTCAAAGTGGTAGAGTGCTTGTCTTAAGGAGAAAAGCTCAGGGGCAGGCTCTCAGGCTGAGTTCAAGCCCCATGACCAACCGAATTAAAAAAAAAAAAAGCAAGTGATGTCAAATTAACAACACTTAACACTACGATACCTCTTAGGTTACATAACAAGCAACTTAAGGAGAACACTGGCTTAGTATATTTACATATGTGCACAGAAAACTCCTAAATACACAAATACAATCATAAGTAAATAAAGAAGACATAGTCCTGACAATTATTTCTACAGTTGCCCATGTGGTCACCTGTGGTTACTTATAATTACTTTCTCTCTCTACTTATTCTGTTTTCCCTTTGTCTCACCAAACTACTTATGGTTTTATACTGGGCCAGGTAATACAAACCTTCATTCTTAAAGGGTCTGTACAACTGATAGTCCATTAGATATGGTAACTGTAATAGTTTTCCATCGGGGTGGGAATGTGACTTAGTGGTAGAGTGCTTGCCTAGCATGCATGAAACCCTGGGTTCGATTCCTCAGCACCACATATATAGAAAAAGCCAGAAGTGTATCTGTGGCTCAAGTGGCAGAGTGCTAGCCTTGAGCAAAAAGAAGCCAGGGACAGTGTTCAGGCCCTGAGTCCAAGCCCTAGGACTGGCAAAAAAAAAAAAAAAAAAAAGTTTTCCATCGACCCTAATCACAGAACACGTTAATACCAAAAGGCACCTTCGGGATCTTCTAGGACCCAGACACTAGGAAGTAGCTATCCGATACCCCCTGATTGCAAACAGATCCATCCCCCCAGCCAGCACAGTAGCTTCCTTCTTTGCTTGTCCATTCAGAGGCATGAGAAAGCCACAGCGTCCAGGGAGCAGAATTCACTTCCAGTTCAATGGAACCATTGTGTCTCCCGATTGAAACATTCCTTCCTTTAGGACAAAGGCCTCTAGGTCAGCACAAAGTAAGATCATAGGAACAGGAAACAAAAATTTTGTTAATGGGTCACTAAGAGTAATCGTGGGTGGTGTCACTACCATGTTCACCATATGATTCTTCAATCCATTGATTCTAATTTCAGAGAAAAATCCCACCTATTCAATTCACAGTATCACAGTCTCCTGGGGAAGCTTGGTAGGCTTGATGGGAGTTATGGCATCATGACAAAGTCTTCCACCACACTGTCCTGCCAGCAGCTGCAGGATGTCATAGCAAACCAGTGAATTCTACCACCATGAGCATTATGTCTATCCTTTGCTGGAAGGTGAGTCCCTTGACCAGAAGCAATGCTATTTGAATACCATGATGGCAGATCAAACATTCTATAAGTCCATGGATGGTAATTTATCACAATCATTGCATGCAAGGAAGGTGTATATATAGGAAATGAGAATTCCAGTAAGAACAAATACTGCTCTATGACAAAAGTGATCCGAAGAAATATATCCACCATCATTAGCTTCAATCACTCTGGAAAACAGTACCCTATCAGCCACCACTACTCATCTCTTTGGTCAGCTGACTGGGCAATCAGCAATGGCCATAGCTGGGTCAGCATGGCGAGTCAGTCATGCTTTCGAAGCCATGCATAGTCCCCACCCAGTGGTTCATGGCCATTTTGCACATGGCTCCATTGTGTAAGAACAGGAGTGGCATGGGAAAAAGGATGATTTCTAGCCACAAAAAGGAGCAATCTTTTCACTTAATTACAAACATCATCCTCCACTCAGGTTATCTTTTGGTATTGTGTCCACTCAGCAAGTTCTACCACCTACCTCATCCCCAATTTCCTTGTGACCAATTTTCCAGTCATGCCTCTTCTAAGTCCCTAACCAGCTAGCCAAACAACTCACACAAGAGCTCATACATCCATAAAGTCACTCAACTGGCCCCTTCTCCCTGTAAGCCAACCAACAGAGACACTGCTCAATGTTCTGCCCACCTAGAGAATTTCCCTTTACCAGCGTCCTTTCAAGATCATCCTAGTACAGAGTCCAAAGTGCTACAACTATCTACTCTTACATGGTGCCTGAATATCACACAGAAGGTTCTGTAAAGCAGGCCCCAGTTTCTTCTTCTGTCAGCTGATCACAGGAAAACTTACACTAAAGCCACAGGTATGGAATGAGAAGAATAAGAGTGCGACAGGACTTCAGACCATAGGCATTTGGGCTATGTCTTATAACTTACTTGTTCCTCTCTTTACTACTGGGAAGCATGTATATTTTCATCTGAATATTTGAGAGGTATTGAATTTTTGAAATCTGTTTTGAGATTCTATCGTTTTAGATTTTCAGAGGAATGGGAGTAGAAAGAATCATCAAGAATAAAGATTAACAGAGTTTTAATCTCACATCCTATTATTATTTTTCCAATTTCAACAAAACCTCATTTTTTCAGACTAGTGCTCAATTGAAATCCTCTTAATGCTCATGAGCCTTTTGTGGCAACATGGCAAAACGTCTAAGAATTACAAAGACCTAAGTTTGATATTTGCCAATACCATTGCTGAAGTCTTGGCAATTAAATCTCTAGGCCTCCTGTAAATTTGGGTCTTACGCATAAACTCTTAATCTACCTTCTGAGAGTACAGGGTAGATGTTGAGTGTTCTCACCACAAAAATGATAATAATCTGCGATATATATGTTAGCTAGATTTAACCACTCTATGTGTAAAATATGTCGTACTTGATAAGTATGTATCATTTTACCTGTAGATTTTTATAAATATGTCGATTAAAAATGGAGGTTATACTACCTATGAGATACTGAATGGGCTCTAAGAAAATGAGTTCAATCAGGGAAAAGCCTTTTACAGGTAATGTTTATATTTGAACAAGAGCTTAGGATTTTTGTTTTTTTTTTTTCTTTAGAAATTGTATTTAAATATACGGAAAATAGTTATGGATGGCAAAAGGTGCTATTTATCCTGTATTTTTTATTTTTGTAATTTTGTATTCTTTTATTATTAAAAGGTGATGTACAGAGAGATTACAAGAACATGTCAGGTAATGAGTACATTTCTTTTTAGACAATGTCACCCCTTCCGCAAGCTCTCTCCCTGTGTTTTCTTCCATTCCCCCCACACAAGTTATATAGTTAATTTTCAATATAGTGTCTAGTGAGTATGTCTCTGTTTCTTTCATGGTTTTGAGCATCACAGTTATTGATAGCATGTCTGAACCTGCTTCCTGGCTCTCCCATTGCACTCCTTGATCCCAATCATTCTACAACACCACAGTAATCAAGGGGATCTTTCTAAAACATGGCACATCACTTTTCTAGCTAAAACTTTCCAATGTGTTCTTAGAATATTTGAAATTAAGTCTAAACTTTCTACTATGGTTAATAAAACTACACACAACTTCTTTTATGACTCTATATCAGTTTTCTTTTAGGCTAGATAAAGTGTGAAGTACCCTGCACACACACCACATACACACACACACACACACACACACACACACACAACTCCTTTAGTTCTTACAAGAAAGTTTGAGAAGGTTGGCTGAAAGAGAGAAAAAAGCTGAGGAATTAAGATTAACAAACCTTCCCTAGAGCACCTAATTAGTAAGGCTTGCAACTGCTTCACACCCAGTTTTCAACAATATCTAGCACTTACTACATATCTTCTGCTAGACACTGAATGAATGTCTTTATATAAAGGTAACCACTTAATAGGACATATGCCACATGATGATATTATTATTCTCAAATGGAGAAAAAGCTTGGACTCAAAGATGTTAAGTAACTGGATTAAGTTCAGAAGTAGGAAATGGCAAGGCTGGAGTTTAAATAAACCCAGGACAGTCCCACTTCATACTGCTAACCCTAAGCATTTCCTCCTCCACATCCTCCTGCTCTTCCTCTTCCTATTATGCCAGTCCTGGAGCTCAAGCTCATAGCCTGGGAACTGTCCCTGGGCCTTATTTTGAAGAGCTTAGGTTTTTAATACATTTTTAGCAAGTTTACTTAGGCTCATCTACCCTCCCATTGCAAAATGAAAAAGTTCATATTATTCTGTATGAGTCAGTACTTTGCTGAGATAAATTTTTTCAATACCATCTGTTTCATCAAATAAAATTCCTACTCTACATTAAAGATCAGCTATTGTATCATTCATAACATCTGTACAAAATACAATTTCGAGATATGTAAAGGGGTTGGAAATTTTTATCTTTCATATATTATGTTCCTACAGCTTGTTTTATGCTGTATTTTGGAGTCCAACTGGAAGATAAATCTTTGCCCCTCTGTCTGAAGTAGTTTCACGTACAACCCGTTTATGATTATAACTCTGTTGTAGTTCCTATCTCTCATATTTTTAGAGTTTTAACTCATTCCATGTTTGAAACCAAAAGACAATCGCTGTGCTATTTGTCTATGAAAGGTGATTGTGCACAGTTTAACATTTGGCAAGCAAACGAGAACCATGACTATTTCTGTTAACATAGGAGGAATCCCCATCAGGGAAGTGACTTCAACTGGAAGGAAATATTTGGATAGGAGGAAGAGGGAAGAAAAGAAAAAGAGCAAATAAAACTTGTCAAGGGACCACTGTGTTGGGAGCCTTTTCTCTAGACTCGGTGCATTGAAAAACTCCATTATGGAGGTATCATTCACATTCACACTTGAGCAAAACAGTATCAAAGACTATTATTCCACACCACAGCTAATATGGTGAAGAGGGGAATGGATCCCAGCTGTCCTCCTCCATGAAATTGTGCAGCTTTCAGACTGAAGCTAAGTGGACAGCATATCTACTCTGTAGCATAGTGGAGAGGGAAAGAAATGAGTCCCAGATTGGATAGTGAAGAGTGCCAACTTCAGAAAAGAACCACTGAAGGAGGGTGGGGGAGAGTGGAGAGATGAGGTGCAAACAGTTATCACCAGCACAAAGGAGGAAAGATAATTTCAAAGGAAGGGTACTTGAGAATGGTCAGCATTAGGAAGTTCAATCAATAAAAGAACAGGCTCTCCACCTGCTAATGCAATCACCATTAACCCAAAAAAGCATACAAATCATCATTAATACCTTCTTCTCCCTCACCAATTAGTAGCAGGGTTCAAATGAATTCCCTTCCCAGGCCTTCCTTTCCATCCTTTCTGCCCTCACTCTACTTCAAACTTTTACTCCCCAGCTGAGAAACTTGTAGCCTGGTCTTATGGTTTCTAGTTGGTGCCCTGGATTCACCCAGCTTCTTCTCTTCAAAATAGTTTCATGTGACTCTTCTGTGCAGAGTTCAAAGGGATTTCCCCCCACACCCCTGTCACAAATCCAGTATTTTTCCAGTCTTTACACTCTCTAGACACCTTTTTACTTTTAAAGCCGCTGTCCCATACGACACTAACTAACCCTATGAGCTTTATCTGCTTGACTTGATCAGTGGCTGTGAACTACTTGCTCTCTGACCTTTATTCTATCTGTACCTCAGTTTATCAGCTGCAAACATGGAAATAAATTTTTTTAAGAAAAAATAGTGCTTATCCCCTATAATTAGAGAATAAAACATGCAAAACTCTTGAAATAGTGCCTGACTGCACTATTGAATAAGCACTCAATGAATTTTAGTTATAATTGTATTAACTTTATGATTTTATAATTAACTTTTCTGCTAAATGTCATACAAAAACCCCCCAACAACAACAAATAGGACCATGAACAGTGTATTGGTACCCACGTAACATTTAGCCTCCACGTTATGCTTTTAGCCACTTTGCCATGATCCCAAAAAACTGCCCAAGTTCTGCCTCTAAAAGGCTCTCCATGTATTCTGACTATCTACTCTGAAGAGCTGTCATACTTAAATGACTGATTCCTAAGTATAGTCATTCTAAATCCAATCACTACCCTTTCAGAAGCGTTGTCGCTGAACTCTTTCTGAGAGCAATGGCCTACCAATTTGGAATATTTTTACTTTTTGTGTAATGCTTATTAATTTATTGCTTGTAAATTTTTTTGCCAGTCCTGGGTCTTGAACTCAGGGACCTGGGCACTGTCACTAAGCTTCTTTTGCAGAAGGCTAGCATGCCAACAGTTGAGCCACAGCATCACTTCTGGCTTTTTCTGTTTATGTGGTACTGAAGAATCGAACCCAGGGCTTCGTGCATGCTAGGCAAGCACTATACCACTAAGCCACATTCCCAGCCCTGATTGCTTTGGTAAACTTTTAAACTACTATATTTTCCTATCACTTTTAAGTCTACAAATCACTTTGAAATCCATCTGCTCCTTAGGTTTCATTTCCCTGACTATGATTGCCTGCCCCAGGTGGCAGGAACTGAGATTTTGCTTGTCTATGTAACTCTGCCCTGCCAGGTCACTGCCAGGGAGCAGATTCCTAAACACAGGCGCATGAAGGGCATGGATTGTCCTATGCACACAGCTTCACCGTCACTGAAGAAAGAAACAAACTACTTTTCAAGTAAGAAAAATAGTCAATTAAGGTTTTTAAGGATCTCACTTTTCCTCCAAGAAATAACTTTCCAACTTTCTAGCAAATCTCTTTTTATTTCAAATACCTGATGCTGCAAACGGTCATCTCTGTCTTGATACATCTTAATGGCTAGCAAAGTGTGGAGAGGGGTAGTTGCCATAGTGACCAAGAGAAATGTCTGTAGACAGACAATTTCTGTCACTGAGACAGAAGAGTATTTCCTGTTCATCCATCTCTAGTTTGATTTAGTATAGTAAAGCTCCAAGGCAAAGTTGATTCATTTCAATTACAGAAGACATTGCTCTGGTTCTGACCTCCGCAGGAATGGTACCAGTAATGTGTCACCAACACTTGACAATGGCTCAGTCTCAGCAATAGTTTGACAAAAGAAGAATCTCACCATTTGTTGACTGACACCAGTAGAGTCACATCAGTAATCAATAACAGTTCAGTCTCACTCATATTTTTGTGTGCCTTAGGACTGGAGTTAAGATTGCCACAGAAATGAAATCAACTATGAAAGATATTCATTTGTAATTCTAAGTGCTTACATTCACATAAACAATTATTTAACATGTACACAGGCCGGTAGTTACTACCTATTTCCATTATTCATCATTTTCTCTGGCACCTTTCACCACTTAATCCCATTTTTTCCAAAATTAAAATTTAAAGAGGCAACTTCAGTCTGGTTTGGACAATGACACCATTCACTGGGAGGACACAGGAGAAGAAGATGGGTCGGGGAGTGAGGTTAAATTCATCTGAGCCATTCTAGATTTATAATGCCCAGCTAGACTTGTGTGCTGTTGCCAAATTCTTCTAAAAAGCTATCCCATTAAGCCCAGCACAAGGTCGACTAATGCCTTCTGGCTTCTGTGAGTCTGAGGTTCGTATCTCTGATATTAGATAATCCATTTCACTGATGCTACAGAGACCATTCTTTTGCAGAGGAAAAACGAGTATTTTCCAACTTCAAAATAGACTTGCTAAAAGGTAGATTTCTAATTTCTAGTTAGGCGATTTATAATGTCTTCTTGTAATAAGGCATATGTGAAGTAGGTTCAGATCCAGGTCTATGGATCATGCTCTTGTTCAAACACACTTGATATTTACAATTTCAACCATGTCACCAAGATGGGGGGAAAATCATTGTTTAGTATGCTGAGAAAAGTTGACTCACTGATCATCCCAGGATTTAATCAGAAAATGCTCAAGATTTCAAGGCAAAATATGAGCTGTAGCTGCTCATCTCTCCTAGTTCTAATCTATTACCCTATTTGGTACCATTAGAGAACCGGAGCAGAGCATTCAACACAACCTAACATGTCAGACTAGACAACTTGTATGCAATAAAAAAGGCAAAGGCAGATTTAAACATCAAATGACCCCATTTTCTTCAAACACATTGACACTGATTTCTCTTTAGTCTTTTTCACAATGATATTGTCTTTATACGTGTTTATTACAATAAATTCATACCAAATCATAAATTCTTACACTTGCATGAGATTTTTGTTTTTGTTTGTCCTGGGACTTGAACTCTGGGCACTGTCCCAAGCAACTTTTGCTCAAGGCTGGCATTCTACCACATGAGCCACAGTGCCATTTCCAGATTTTTCTGAGTAGTTTATTGGAGATAAGAGTCTCATAAGCTTTCTTGCCCCAAGTAGCTTCAAACTGCAATCCTCAGATCTCACCCTCCTGAGAAGCTAGGGTTATAGGCATTGATTCCTGGGTCCTACCTTTGCCTATGTTTTTTGCTGTGGTGTATACGTTAAAGAACAGGAAGTTCTAATGTTTCTTACTATCAGTGGAACTATGTTGAAAACTTAGAAATAACTTGAGAATACCAACATTAGGATTCATCGCCATGATGTGCAAAGGCATGGAGGTTTAGAAATCTTCACATGTGATAGACAGACTCTTCTGAAGAGACAATGCCCCTATTAAACTTATGGCTTCTAATGTGTAACCTCCAACATCCTAAAAATATCCCAGAGACTTTTATGTTCTTGGTACTAAAGTTTGTAAGGTATGGTGAACAGAGGATGTTGTCCTAATGACCTAGGACTAGATTTCATAACTACATAGATGCCCTCATACTAATTAATATGATCATCTTAACTACCATCTGAAACAGTATTCATTGTGAGGGAGCAAAAAACCACAGGCTATTCTCAGCCACAGAACATGACCAAAAATTGTGGATACACATTTCTTTCTGTATAGCTGAATTGCATGTCATCGTCTGATGAAAACCAACCCAAAATTACAGTTATAATCTAGTTATAATGTCAAGCCAGACTCTGGACAACCTGCTTCTGGAAGTCCTCTCCAGGCTGGTATGGCCCGTGCCTTTGTCAGATTAACTGCATGCCCACATCTGAGGTCATCCTAAATCTCATGATGGAGAAGAACAAACTCAAATACTCAACTACAACTAGTTTAATTGGCTGTGAACTTCCATAGGGTTTGGGATTATTGTGTTTGGGGATGAGAATTTTAGGGGGATTAACAATATTTGAAAAACACAGTCATTTTTTCCAAATATAATATCAGAAAAAACTCCATTTGGGTTGGCCTAGCATGCTCAAGACCCTGGGTTTGATTCCCAGTGCTGCAAGAAAAGAATAAGAGGGCTGGGGATATGGCCTAGTGGCAAGAGTGCTTGCCTCGTGTACATGAGGCCCTGGGTTCGATTCCTCAGCACCACATATACAGAAAATGGCCAGAAGTGGCGCTGTGGCTCAAGTGGCAGAGTGCTAGCCTTGAGCAGGAAGAAGCCAGGGACAGTGCTCAGGCCCTGAGTTCATGGCCTAGGACTGGCCAAAAAAAAAAAAAAAGAAAAGAAAAAGAAGAAAGCTGGAGAGGGGGAGAGAAGGTAACAGAAGAGGGGCAAGGGGAAAGAGAGGGAGAGAAAGGGGAAGGGACAAGAGAAGGAGGGGAGAGGAATAGGAAAGGAAGGAAGGGAGAAGGGGATGGCAAGACAAAGGAGAGGTGAAGAGAAGGAGAGAGAAGAGGGGGAAGATGAAACACACTCCCAATTCTTTTGTCACTCAGTGACAAACACAATCAAATTCTCATCCCTATACCTGGGAAAATAAGGAAATGCAATGAAGCTGGGTATTGGGGCACCGGGGCTCACATTTCAGACCCAGTGACTCCAGACTCTGAGACAGAAGAATTGATTGAGCACTTTGCCTTAATACCAGCCAAGGCAACACAGCCAGACCCTGCCTTCCAGTATAATTTCTACTCATTAAAAATGAAGTCTAAAATACAAGTCAAATTAAATCCTCTAGCGACCTTAAAGGTAAGTCGTAGCTAACAAACAAACAACCTATTTCAATTCAGAACAGTAAATGTTCTTTATTCATGTGGATTTGTAAAGATCTAATAATCTGAAGACCACCACAAAATAAGGAAACTAGAGAAAAGCTCAAAAAAAATGTTCACAGTGTTTCTTGACCAAACTCAATAAAATCCCATTGTAATTTTCAGCATAAGAAAATGTTTAATTCTTTGCTCTTTTTCTTGAGTCAGCATAACTTCCTGTATCTGCCTTATGGATAGCATTGGATGAGCCAGCCTAAGAGAACTGGAGTCCTGTTCTTACTGTTCATCTGCTGTTTGGATCTAGCCCATTGCGACTTTCCTTATTTCTGACACAAATTCATCAAGATCACTTCATTAGTAACGGAAAAACTGTACATGGAACAAGAAATTATTTCGGGAAAAATCTAAAACTTTCAAATGTTGAAATTATTTCACCATAAAATTTGCACTGCATTTAAGTTGTCACACTGATTGAAAATTCACTTCGGAGCATTTTTTTTCCAGAAAAAAAAGCTTTTCTATCTGTAACATATTACAAGGAGAACACGCAACAATGCAGAGGAAATAGCATCAGCATCAAGAGTGACTAAAGAACATCTGCAAAAATTTTAGCACTTACCGTTTTCCTTTGATTTCTCTGCAGAGAAAATACTTCATTATACAAAATAACTCTGCTAGAAAAAGAATGTATGCCCACATCCTCATGATTCCTACGTATGTAGTAATACATACATATATATATATTTCATACCGTAAAGTATGGCTGTTGAGGTGGAAAGCAATGTCTAGTATCCAAGAATGCAAAGCGAGCAAAACAAGCCACTGTTATGCATGGACATAGACCACCTCTCCATAACACACAAGATACCTGTTCTGGAATTTCTTCTTGTTAAGTAAGCTGTTTCATTAAAGAATAAGAAAAAATAATTTTTTACTGCTTTTCAATAACCTGTATGAGCTATTTCTCAAAAACTAACAAAATATGCTAGGCACCATTGGCTCATGCTTACACTCCAGCTACTGAGGAGGCTGAGAGCTGAGGGTTGCTGTTTGAAGCCAGCCCTACCAGTAAGACTGTCACCCTGTTATCACCAAGTAACCAGTCAAAAAAAAAAGCCTCTGAGTAGAGCTGTGGCTCATGTGGTAGAGCACTAATCTTGATTTTAAAAAAGTAAAATTCAGACCACTCCAGGCCCTGAATTCAAGCACCCAACAGGCACAACATACTCTAAAATGAAACATGTAAATCTTTACATGATTACATGTTTACACGCAAACCTAATTCAATAATTAATGAAACAGAAAAAGACTCAGGGTCCATCATGATACACTAGTATGAATGAGCAAAGTTGAGTAAATGCTAAACATGGCGTGCTTTCCCTGCTCAGGCGAGGCCAGCCAGGTTTTAGTAAGGTTCCACAATGAATGAGGCCCCACAGGACTCCTGCCCTTACAAGGAGACCATTTTCCACCAGAGTGGGACCTTCCTGGAAGTGACCACCTTCCCCTGAAACCATGTCTATCCTCAGCCGAAGCCTTGGGAGGCAAGTTCCTCTGTTGGAACTTTCTGGAGAATGGAGCCAAGTTCTTTTTCTGGACAGCTCGAGAATTTGAGGATATTTGGATACTTCTCCACTCTGAAGCTTCTTTGCAGTTATCCTACTCATATTTATACCATATGGCACCAATGAGACGCTCAAGTAAACATTCTTTGCACACCATTTTACTAACTCAGTTCTTTAGTATTTATTAAGACTAACATGGGCTGGGCACTGGAAAACCTGTAGCATACAATTCTTTCATTAAAACTTTGACTCTGAAGACCATAATAACATACCTCTTAACTAGTGTCATTCTATGGCAGTGATTATAGACTTAATTCCTTAGATGCTGTATTAGTTCTAGAGAGCTCCATGCAGTATTGCTAATCATCAAGAGGCGCTTCTCTTTCTATTTTTGATGGAGTAGGTAACTTAGGCTGAAGCACTTAAAGACCTTCCAATCCTAAACTACTCATTAACAGTGGAGCCAGACTTTCCAACAATTCTGATCCTCCAACTGAGTCCTTTCTACTGGCTACACCAATGCTACTAAGTGGGGGGAAATAACCAGCATACTATTTTAGACACATTATGAATATGGCACTATTTATGTTACTGGTATTTACTCCAAAACATTTAAGTGCAAAAATCTTTAAGAACATGGATAAGCAGTGCTGATTTGTAAAAATTTAATGAAGGTCATTAAAAATAATGCTGGCTGCTAGAAAAAATTGGAAGAGAAAATGCCGAGTGTACCAAATCCTACTTTACCTAGCTGAAACTAACTCTTTTGAACGTATTTTCTCTGACCTAAGTGTCTATTCAAGAGAATAGTCTTTCCCTTGCTAAAATAAATTAGGTGAGTGGAGCTCTTGCATTCAGTGATAAAGCACACCCAGGAGACCAACTATGTCTACTTCAACACTGTACTCACCGTAATGTGAAAATCCCACCTACCATCTTGGATTTTTTCTTTGGAGGGCAACATTTACTAAACCTCTGTAGTTAATTATATTAAATAGTACTGTCACATCATATACTATGAACTTTGCAGAAGAGAAATTTGACCAGTGTCCTTTCAAGGGAGTACATTTATTTATATATATATAATTATTTTCAAACCTTCACAACACAGTTACTCTGCATGCTGATTTCCTTTGTATTTCACATTATAAGATCGAACATTGAGAGTCTGGGGGAAAATTATTTAACTTTTACAATATTTGTACTAAATTTAATATTAATAAAAAGGGGAAAATCATCTCAAAATTCGAACAACGTTTTAACTGCCAACACTACTTGCAGAAAAAGAGCTCTTCAATTTAGCACCCTTTTAAAAGAGATTTTATAAATGATGATACAGTATGTTAAATTAATCCTTCTTTTACTCTCACATTCTCTGCCCTCTCAACCCCTATTATTCAATAGCTTTCACTGAGTTTTGTTTTGCCATCTTCATTCTCAGATGCAATATGTTTCAGTATTGTTCAACCTGTAACATTCTCTACCCACACGTGGTGTACTTTGTACATATCTTTTAAGGATAAGAAAAGCTGAGGCAAGTCATGAGGCTAGGAGAGATTGGGAGAATGAAGGAAGGGGATGCATTGTACTCAACTGATATGGTGAATACAACTCCTTTGTACAAAGACTTCAAGATTTAAAAAAAAAAGAATTACAGTATCTCCATTAACAAAATATAACAGAATGTAAACTTCCGTGTCCTATTATTAAAATAAATTGTTTTACAAGGCCAAATTTGAAGGCAAGAATGACATTTGGAAGTCCTTGAACCAACCCCATTATCTAATAGATATAGACAATAGAGGTATCAGCTAGAATGAACCAAATCACCTCCTATTGGAACACGAGTTCATTGAGATCTGTTTCCCAACTCTCCATAGAACTCTGATACAAATGTGCTATAGAGGAAGACACAAGGGAGACAGACCAGCTCAGAAACAAACTGCATGTGAATTATGTGGCATTATTAGGAAGAGCAATATAACCAGTACTAGCACAGCTTCTGATCTACCTGGAGGATTTAAGAGAATGCTTATCATTTCAACTTGACATCTGTGTAGGTCATTAAGGCTGGGTAGCCATTTGACAGGCAGACATGAATGGGGAAAATTCCAGAAGAAGAGACAGAGACAGAAAAGCTGGAAGAAAACAAGTTTCTAGAAACCAGGAATTCCTATTGCTGAATGCTATAAGTATTAGGAAAATTTTAAAAGGCTGGGGTCAACTTGGGCTCCTTCCATAAGGCAGTGGAGAAGAGGTATTTAAGCATAAGATCTACATTTTAGAAGTGTCCCAATGTGCAGGGTGCTGGTGGCTCATGCCTGTCTGTCATCCTAGCTACTCAGGAGGCTGAGCTTTGAGGATCATGGTTTAATGCCAATGAGGACAAGAATGTCTCTTAAATCTCTTAAAGAGTCTCATCTCCAGTTAACTACAAAACAAAAAGGAAAACAAACACCTGGATGTGGCAGTGTGGTTCACAGTGACAGAGGACTAGCCTTGAAAAGAAAGGAAGAAGGGCTGGGAATATGGCCTAGGGTAGAGTGCTTGCCTTGTATACATGAAACCATGGTTCGGTTCCTCAGCACCACATACATAGAAAAAAGCAAAAAGTGAGCAATGGCTAAAGTGGTAGTGTGGTAGCCTTGAGCAAAAAAAAAAACTGCGGGCAACTTTGCTCAGGACATGAGTCCAGGACTGGCAAAGGAACGAAGGAAGGAAGGAAGGAAGGAAGGAAGAGGAAGGAAGGAAGGAAGGAAGGAAGGAAGGAAGGAAGGAAGGAGAAGGAAGGATAAAAGAAAGAGAGTAAGTGAGAGAGAGAGGAAGAGAGTGAATGAACTCAGGGACAGCACCTGCGTTCATGCAACACAAACAATAACAAAAACAAAGAATCAACAAAGTGCTAGTTTTCCAATAAGAGATTAAACATTTGTTAGAAATATATTCCTTACTTATTTTTTAAAAGCCCCTCGCATTTAAATTTTTAAATTTAGCTCAAATGAGCAAAGCATCAGGCAGAACTTCATAGGTCGTATTTAAAAAGATCACATTGGCACTGAACTACATTGAGCTCCTACATCATCAGTATAGAGAAAAGGAGTCTAACCTTACATTTCTTTTTTTTTTTTCAGAAATAGAAAATGCTGTCAAGATGATATCCTCTCAAATAATTGTTACTTCTAAATAGGCATAATTAGTTGGTTGAGAGCAGTCATGATTGACCTAGTAGTTTTCAATGTTATCAAAAGTTCTAAAGGCCATCTTTGATCAGCAAACTTTTTTTTAGAATAATCCTCACAGCTACCATGTGCCTTATAATTAGAAAGACACCATCACCTCCACTTGGAGTAGCCAGCAGCCTCTCTATGTGTTTTCCTTTTCTTTTTTTGTAATAATTACTTAATTATTGTCAAAGTGATGTACAGATGGGTTACAGTTTCATACATTAGGCTATGTTTTCTTATATGCAAATTATGATTTCAACACTTACCCGATCTAATATTCAGGTTGTTCTAGCAATGAAATGAGATAATTAATGTAAGATCAATTAACAGCAATTTTTAGAAAGCTGAGCTGTATGAAAGCTCAGACCTCATTGTTGGATCCTCAGAATTCATAGCATCTAGGACCATACAACTCATTAAATTGTGTTTTACATCATACTTCCTCATATACATATTGGGCCATCTTATTTTTTTAATTGTCATTTCAAGGGTTCTACTCATCTATTTTTTAAAAAAATCCTTATGACCAAAATGTGCCCTCTAATTCTCTAATTCTCTAGGAATAATGTAGTTTGCTGCATACAAATTACTGTCATCACATATTTCTAAGCTGTGTACATTGAACATAACAAAACAGGTTAAAATTAAAACACATGATTTAGGCACCAGGGGCTCATGCCTGTAAACCTGGTTACTCAGCAAGCTGAGATCCAGAGGATCAGGGTTCAAAGCCAGCCCAAGCAGTAAAGTCCAAAAGACTCCATCTCCAATTAACCAGTGAAATGCTGGGCTAGATGTGTAAGTGGCAAAGTAGCAGCTGAGCGGGCATACATGGCAGGATGAAGCCTTGAATTCAAACCTTGTTACTACAGGTGGTGTGAGAAGAGAGGAGAGAGGAGGAGAGGGGACGGAAGGGGAGGGGAGGGAAGGGGGAGAAGAGAGGAGGGGAGGGGAGGAGAAGAGAGGAGAGGAGAGGGGACAGGAAGGGAGGGGAGGGAAGGGAGGAGAGGAGAGGAGAGGAGAGGAGAGGAGAAGAGAAGAGAGAGTGCCCAATACATGGTTTAATAAGATTCTAATAGTTCAGGACTTATTTTTGTAGCTTTAGACTGATTTACAGAAGGAAAAGGCTTTTCACAAGTGAATGAACAATTATAGAAAGCAAATTGCTGTCTTCCACATAATAAACACATATACATATTTCCATGTAATATTTTACATCAACATGACTGTTTACCTAGAAAATATGTCAAAATACTTGACTTAGGAAAAACAGTCCATCACTTAAAATATTGTAAATTATCTTTCCAATCAGATTTTAAAACAAAAAAAAATAGCTGCTAAGTGCCAGTGGCTCACACCTGTAATCCTAACTTCTCAGGAGTCTATGAGCTGAGAATCACAGCTCAAAGCCAGCCAGGCAGGAAAGTTTGTGAGACTCATCTCCAAATAACTACCAAAAAAACTGGAAGTGGACCTATGGTTCGAATGGTAGACTACTAGTCTTGAGCACAAAAGTACAAGGACAGCACCCAAGCCCTGAGTTCAAGCCTCAGGACTGGCACAATGAACAATTCATAAATAGACCCAAGATGTTAGAATGGCAATGTGGCTTAGCAGCAGAGTGCTTGCCTAGCATGCATGAAGCCCTGGGTTCCATTCCTCCCCACCACATAAACAGAAAAAGCTGGAAGTAGTGCTGTGGCTCAAATAGTAGAGTGCTAGCCTTGAACAAAAGCATCTCAGGGACAGTGCTAAGGCTTTGATTTCAAGCCTCAGAACTGGCAAAAAAAACCCCACAACATTACATTAAGTATATGTATATAAGCCCCTGGAAATACTACTGGGAAATCATATATATATATAATCTGAAAATAATTACTAAATGAATTAAGTTAGCGTAATGAATATTTAAGTAGGTCAAGAACCTAAATGCTTGCATACAGTACTTAGAAATTTTCTAAGCACACTCTGCTGTGAATCTGTTTTATAATGTTGTACAGTAATATGGTAATACTATCATAATATTATAGCTGATTAATATTCTCTATGAATGTTTTAGTAAGTGCCACCACAGTAGAGCAGCTAAATAAATATTACCACAAGTAATTGAGACCATGAGTGACAGGTGATTGAACTGCTCTTTGTGTTTAAATTACAAAATGAGTTTTCACACAGAAGGAGAAGGGATGGAATCACGGGAGGGGCCCGGAGAAGTTATCTACCAACTCTTTCCAAGTGACTATGTTAGGAATTATAAACATAGCCAAAAAACAGGAGAGGAAGTAAAAATCAACCTCCCCCCACCATCAAGGCCTTAGGAATCGAGTGCTGCATATTGTGTAATGATTGAGTATTGTGTAATGATCCCCATGGAATAAGCCATGTGCCCTTGGCCCTGAGAAGGCCCCTGTGAGCTCTTCCCAGGGACCATAATCCTGGCATTCCTTTCAACCCTGACAAGGAACCGGCCTTGAACTGACAGCAATCTGTCACATGGTTGTCATCTCCAACCACGTTTCCTCAGACCTTTCACAGGGTTGAGTTCGAGGTGACCAACCCTATTGTAACAAAAAGATCAGTGTGTCCAGGCCCAAAGCAAGACAGAGATGTGTGATGCCCTTTGTAACATCTGACCACCCAAGAGAAAGACCATGAATGAGGCCAACAACAGAATCCGCAGAGGAACCTGAGGGAATAGAAGCTGACCAGAGACCAGATCTGCCTCTGCTCGCAAACAAGTGGTCTTTATGCCAAAAGTTATTTTTCAAAAAAGTCATGATGATTCTGTCTCCTGTATTCTATTAAAAACTTCCAAGAAATACCCATTTTTATTCAATCCCAGGCAAAATTTCACATAGCCTGCAATGTCAATCTGATCTCCAGAAAGTTTATTTAAAAGGCCAGTCATTCCATTTCCTTACAAATGGAACAATGTCATTCTTTCTGATAGAGGCATAAAATTCCATTGTGTAAATGTACCACATTTTCCTGATCCATTCATCTATGGAGGGGCATCTGGGTTGGTTCCAGCTTCTCCCTATGACAAATTGTGCTGCGATGAACATTGTTGTGCTGTGGCATTACTGTGATTTTGTTTGTGGGCTTTTGGATAGATACCCAACAGTGGGGCTGCTGGGTCATAGGGGAGTTCTATATTGAGCCTTCTGAGTAATCTCCATACTGCTTGCCAGAGTGGCTGAACCAGTTTACATTCCCACCAACAATGAAGTAGGGTTCCCTTTTGGCCACATCCCCTCCAACAATTGTTATTATTAGTTTTCTTGATATATGACATTCTTGCTGGGGTAAGTGAAGTGAGCCAGACCCAAAGATACTTGGACTCTATGGCCTCCCTTATTGGGAATAATTAGTACAGGTTTAGGCAAGCCATAGCAGAGCATCACAAGGCCCAATAGCTATACCCTTAGAAACACATAAGATGATGCTAATTGAAATGAACTCCATGTTATGGAAACAAGTGATATATCACAGTTGTAACTACATTCACCGTCCTATGTGTATGTGTAGTTTCTATTATTGATAATGTTTTGTATCACCTTCCTATGTTTGTACCTACACTATCTCTGTAATCTTATCTGAGTATATTGGAAACCGTGTTTACTGGTATTGGAAGTAGAAAATTCAAAGGGAATACCAAATTCGAGAGACACAGGGTAAAAAAAGAGAAATAACTACAAAAGCAATAATTGCAAAACTGTTTGGTGTAAGTGAACTGAACACCTGGGGGGGGGAGGGAAAGGGGGAAGGGAGGAGGGCATGAGGGACAAGGCAACAAACAGTACAAGAAATGTATCCAATGCCCAACGTATGATACTGTAACCTCTCTGTACGTCAGTTTGATAATAAAAATTTGAGAAAATAAAAAAAAGGCCAGTCATGCATAAGGGATGTACAGTAACAATGGGCGTAGATGTTGGCCACCCATCAATCTACTAACAAAATGCCAAAAGACTTTGTACAGCGCCTTGAGCAAGTAGTCATGGGACTGTTTCCTTTCCCTTCCTTCAACATTTCCTTCAACACACTGGGGAAAATACAGATCCATCTCTTCTTTCCTCCATATACCCTGCTTCTCCACACACCTGCTAACATCGCAATGTCATTATAAGTTCTCACAGATGATCAACTGTCAACAAAATACTTTGCGTGTGCCTAGCACAGGCTTGACACATAATTGGTACTTAAGATTGTACTTATCGTGTGAGTCTTTTTGGAGGGATGGGTGCATTTCTTACACAAGCGGGTTTTATTGAACGTGCTGAGCAAGAAACATCCCATTTTAAAAAGTCAGCAAGATCTCAAAAGACTAGAATAAGCTAAGGAAGGGAACATTCTGGACTTTAGAAGTTGTTTCAAGATGGAAGTTAGTTAAGTGTGGTCTAGGCAAGAACTGATCTCTACTACTAACTGCTGAATTCTATCAAGGATGATGACGCCAGCAAATAAAAGGAAATTATGTGACACAACTATGTGTGTGGTGGAGGACTTCTTATTTTCAATAGAGATTTATTCCCTACTCACTTCCACTCTTGGACCAGAGTTCTGTTTGGTAAGAGAAATGAACTACCATATATTAGCAAACATTGTCAACATTTCCTCAATATGGTGTCTCACCCAAAATTCTTCTTTATCAGGCAGATTTTCTGTTTTCGTGGCTTACCACCCTCTAGAATGGTCCTTCTTTGCCAATATTTCCTCTAAAACTCAACAAAAATGCATGTGGATGATTCAAACCTTGCCTTGCACAATAGAACTAACACCTGCCATGCTCCTGGAATGACACTTTGAGCCCAACAATACC
>NW_025961517.1:0-97053 GCF_023159225.1 Perognathus longimembris pacificus
CCTTCCCTTCCCTAATTCAGACAAATATATATATATAATATATAATATATATATAATATATTTTTATATATATATATATATATAATTATTGTATATATTATACATATTATATATATTATATATAATAATATATATAATATATATATTATTATATATATTATATATATTATTGTATATTATATATATATAATATATATATATATATATATATATATATATTACCGAGGGTATCAAAATCAAAAACAGTGACAAGAGGGGCTAAACCATAGGGAAGATAAGCAAAAGGAAAAAGGAATGATTTCATTTAGCACGTTAAAAATAACAACAATGATAAACCAATTGTTTCCGTATCTTAGAGTTTGTTTCACTTCACATCATCTTATGTGATCATAGGTACTTAACTACTGAGCTATGGTGTTTAACAATGGCTTTCAAGGCCCCCTGGCACCCTGCTAACATGGACACATAGCCTTCCTTCCAGTCTGAGCCCGCCTATTGTGCCACCTGTGCTGACCTCGAACATTCTCAGTGTTGTGTGTGTAATCAGAGGCTAGCTACAGTTTTTTCACATTGCATTCTTGAATTCCTCCAATGAGATTTTGCTTAAATAGTCATACAGGGTAGGGTTTATTGAAATATATACTCTTGAGTCTTTGGACACATTTGTTGGAGAAGTTCATCTTTTTGTTAGGTTAAACATTTGTTTTCATGTAGTATCCATCATTTGATTCTGGACATCATCGCCATCCATTGTCATTAAAAAGTAGAAATACCTCTTTTATGACAGTTCTTCAGATGTTTGAAATCGCAGATTGTATTTCCCACTACTTTCAGAATAAATGTTTTTATTTTTAGGATTAATGCCCTTGGATTATTAGGCAGTTGGAGTTTGTTTTTCCTTAGAGTGCTTGCTTGCAATACCAGATCTGAATAAAGCTGCAGTTTGGTCAGAGAAGAAAACTTCAATTCTGTATATCATACTGCATACTAAGGAACCTCCAGTTGCAGTCATATTCTTTCTTTACTTGTACTTCTGTCCACAGACATAGAGGTCCATGCTGATTTAAACTTCTGATTATTTTCATATATGCCACTAATTCCTGCCTTCTCTACTTGTCATTGTACAAGTTTTAAAGGGAAGAAGGAGCACACTGAAGCTTTTTCTATCATTTAATTGGAGAAAAGAGTCTCATAGACTCCTCTACCTGGGCTGGCTTGCAAATGTGATCCTCAGATCTCAACCTCCTGAGTAGCTAGGATTATTGGCATGAGCCACTGGTGCCAGGCAACTTGTCACATTGTTTTTCCCACCAAATGTCCATCCAATTTGTAGAAAATCAAACTTTGGCTTTGTCAGGATTGATTGCAATCATGATCATTTCCATGATTTCCAACTCTGGGCTTCATAGGACTAGGAAATTTGGTTAAAACTGCCTCGTTCATGCCAAATCTTAGGTCCTTTTGACTCTGTGATGATAGTGTGCTAGAAATGAGACTGGAGGGAAGAACTCAGAGGCCCCTTCATCTTCTGCTTTTGTTGCTCTCAATCTGTTTATGAGGGCCTTTAGAAGTGTCTTCTTAGCCACGATGCTTGCATCAAGCATCTTTCCTGAATAGCCATACTTTTAACTATGGTCCTCCAGAGAATGCTCCCTTTTCATGTTAGCAAATGATACAAGGAAGAAGGTTTTCAAGGTTCAATAAATTACATGTGCATGAAATCAAACAGATGTAAGCACGTTTATTAGTGAAAATTTGTGAATGGTGAGTCACATTTCACAACAGCAGTGTACCATTTAGGAAACCCAAGAGGTTTAGAAAATTAAAATGTATTCCTTTGGAGCAGAATATATGTACATGTAAGTTCATCAGAAAAATATTTTCCTCTTAAATAATATGGTTAAGAGCAATTAGTTCTAAGGACTGATGTTTTCTACCATGGAAATAGGGAGGGGACATAATTTACAACTTTGCAGGAATTTAGTTGACATTGTCCAGGGTTAGTAAAGTGAATCTAACGTGAAGCGTGCTTGCCTAGCAAGCATGAAGCCCTGGGTTCAATTCCTCAGCACCACAGAAACAGAGAAGGAGAGAAGTGGTGCTGTGGCTCAAGTTTCAGATTGCTAGCCTTGACCAAAATAAGCCAGGGACAGTGCTCAGGCCCTGAGTCCAAAGTCCCAGGACTGACAAAACAAAAACAAACCCAACAACATAAAAAAACACTCCAAATGGGAAACAGAGGCTGGACAAATCCAGCCCCTGCCTCATGAGACTTCCAGGCTTCATTCAAGGACTGCCATGTAACACCAAGGGAGCCTACTGCTAGCCTTCTCCAGGAGGGGCCACATTTCTGCCTTTTATCCCTAATGTCGACGCCCTTTACGAGCAGGAAGCAGCCAGAGAGTCATCGTCCTTTTCCATACCTATTAAAAGGCTGGAATGTCAGGTCCCTCCTGGAGGCTCCAAGTAGATGCCCCCACCTTATTAAGTGTCCACCCAGTTACTGGGTAACGAGCAGGCCTGGAGGCAGGTACCTTCCCCTTCCTGAGGTCACATCCTGGCCCAATCAACCTGGCCCAATCCCCTGCCCTAGAAGAGGCAGGGCTGGCTGAGGGTCACCCAGTCTCTCCCTTCTCTCCCTCCTCTTTGGCAATCAATCATCACCACCACAGGCCAGCTGTTCTGTAATAAACTTTTCTCTCCTGCTTTAAAATAAATATCCAAAAAGGAAAACAGAGCTGAGCTCAAGTGGTAGAGCATTGGCCTGAAGGACGTCAAAGCTTAGGACAGTGCTCATGTTGAGTTCAAGCACAGGCTCCCCGTCCCTACCCCAATGCTTCTAATTACGAAGATATGTATATATATTTTTCCTTGATTGAAATTTAGTACCTACATAAATTTGACAGTATACTGTTGAACCTGGGTAACTGCAGTCGAAATCAGGATACGGGGGATGCAAGGCGAGTGAACCAATGCATACTTTATTCCAAGAGGGCCAGGGTTTATATAGGGTTAGAAACCAATATTACAATTACAGGGTAAAAGATCAATACAGCATGACATTTGTCTTAAATACAGAAGTGGAGGAAATTTCCTACTGTGAGGGCAGGAACTTGATACAAATGCCGTTCTAATTACAGGAGGTAGTGACTACAAAGATTATTGATATCAAAACAAGGAACTGTATACAACCGAGGTAGAACTATAATTATCTCCTAGCTACTATCTCCTTAAGGCTAGATAACATCAATCTTGACTTCTCCAAATACTTGTGAAATAACAGTGAGGAGACTTTCCTGTTTACAGTGAGAATCTAGTGAGGAGACTTTCCTGTTTACAGAGAGAATCTAACACTAAAGGCAGCAAGTCTCCCTGAGGAGACTTGCTAAGTAGGGGGAAAAAGGAGATTCTCACAACAACTGGTGGCTTCCTTTGGCCCACAAACACCAGAAATTCCTTACTGGGAATGTGTTCCCAAGGGGCCTATTAGTGTGCTAATGAGGCATCAGAGTAACCGTGCCGGGGCTAAATTTTTCCACTGGTTGGAGACTTTAATTCTCCAAAAATTCCCCCTTTTTTATTAATTTTCCACAGCCGCTTCTCTGAAAGTTTAAGGGCAGTGAGTAAAACATCAGAGGAATTATTCCTAGTGTAACGCTTCATTATAGCTATGATAGAACAATATCCTAAGAAAAAGACACATATCATAAGTATTAAGGCAATAGAAGCACTTCCAACACTATGGGTAATACTTTGCCACCACCCCCTAGGGTCTAGTCCTTCTAAGGTCTGAGCTAGTCCTTGGGCTATATCATCAATAGTAGAGGCATCTGGCAATTCCTTTTGAAAAGCTTCAAAAACCTCCCTGTACAAGCTTTGTTCACTTAACGTACCATTTAGTAGGGCTCCATCTATAAGCATTTGTATATCATTCCATTCACATTCAGAGGCATTATATTTATAAGGTGTTACACAGACATGACTAGAATTCCAATCGCAAGTCAAAAACAATCGTTGCTGTAAAGCCAGATATTTCTGTCCAAGCCAAAACACTCCTCCTTTAACAGCTTCTAACTCATCTTGAAGGTGGGCATTTACTTCCGGCTGGTGTTGCCACAGATTGTGGGAGTCCTGGTGCCACTGCACCATAAAGTCATGAGTTTGTACAGATTGTCGCAATGCGGCTCCGGATACTGCTGCAGTTGTAGCAATGGCAATCAGTCCAACAAGTCCTGCAATAATCAGTCCAATGGCACGACGACTCCTCCTCAGAAGCCGCTTGAAAAACTGCATTACCAATCCTTGTACAGGTCCTCCAGCCCAGGGACGATGCATGCGAACAGGAACCCAAAGGGAGTTGCGCTGGGTTAAAATCATGATCCTATCTTGACTAAAATTAAAGGTGACATTGTTATTCAAGCAAGTATACAATTTACAATTTATGCAGGTAATGGCATTCTTTGTTATGTTTATGGGGCCGACCATCAGTACTTGTGGAAAATGAACACAAGCAGAGATATTGTAGGTCTTTACAACTGTGAAGTTGTAGGAGGCCGAGGACCTTTTAGATCCTGAGTAAGTTCCATTGGCCAGCAATACGGGAGCCAGAGAAGCTGCTAATTTCCAGAGATGACGTTGTGGAGGAAATAGCCTGTCTCCATGGGCGAGAGCAGGCCGGGGGTCACTAAAGCCTGCTCCAAACCACCCTAAAAACTGGTTAGCAGACATGGCATTGGACATGTTCATAGATAAAGTAGGTTCACAAGATGAGTTATATTCAGTGCAGTTTTTCAACCACACACCAAAAGATCCCCAATCATACCAAGTATGCTGGGATGTATTCCAAATAGTTGGAAAACTTCCTCGACAACTTTCCCAATGTCTTTCAGTAAAGTTCAGGTTCAGATAAGTAAAATTGTCACATTTAGGCAGGCCAGCAGGGCTAGCATAATTATCTAATTTATAGGTATGAGATCCCACAGACCAGGAAGACAGTCTAATCAGCCGAGTTCTACTGGAGTTATATGAACCTCCATGCTGAATCCAATATTGATATCTAAAAGGGTAACATGGGGAACGGCCTTGACAGATAGCTTTAGAGAACTGAGAATAAGAGAAGTTAAATGATCTTTCCTCTTCCATAGGAAAGACTGGAATGCCAGACCCATAGAGGGAGAGAGTAAATTAGGAATAGATGTAAAAACAGAGACAGGGGCTTTTGTCCATAAATATGGATGTAATAAAGGAGGGTTAGAAATATAGGCCCAATACATTACCTCTGATGTAGCCCCTACAGGTTACCAGTGCACACCTGTCCATTTGAATGGCCTTATCACTTGAATGAGAATGTCTCACCCCCTTGATGGACAGAGGGGTGTTTGTTGCTGGATCCACTGGAGCAGGTGCTAGAAAGATGGGCTGTCTTCTGTAGAAACATAAGCATACCCCTCGCCCCTGGGTTAACAACTCCCCGGGGACCCAATCTAGCCCAACCCCCAATCTAATCCAAACCGGCTGTGGTTTGTTTTGCATAGGGCGGAGCTAGGAAGTGTAGCTCAGCTCTTGCTAAAACATCTCCTTGAGACAAATTTAAAAAGTTAAGGACAAATAATGCTTCTGCAATGACAGCAGGGGCTGTTTTATAAATACTTTTCATAGAAGTTGCATATCCCTCAGTACTATCCATACTCCCCCTCTTTAGTTTTGTAATTTGTGTTTTTAATGTATAATGAGCTCTTTCTACTATACCTTGACCTTGAGGATTGTATTCAATTCCTGTAACATGAAAAATGTTATGAAATTCTAAAACTTTTCGTACTTGTTTACTGGAATAAGCTGGTGCATTGTCAGTTTTATTTGAGAAGGAATCCCCATGACTGTGAATGTTTCTAGTAAATGTTGAATGACATGAGTCCCTTTTTCCCCTGGTAGAGGTGTTGCCCAAATAAAAGAAGAATGTGTATCAATGGATACATGCACATATTGTAAGCGGCCAAATTCAGGGATGTGTGTTACATCCATTTGCCAAATTTTATTAGGAGCAGTTCCTGACGTGTCAATTTTTGAGGGCTACATAAATCCGAATCTCCTTGAAGAATGGAAAATAGGTTGAAGGGCAAAGCCAATTGATGTCCCTAGTAACTTTTGAAAATTATTAAGAGTTTTAAACTCTTTAGTACGAATTTTTATTAATTGGGGGGTAATTACTTGTCTTTTAACTAAATATCCCAGATACTTAAATGGTTTCTTCTGTTTAAATGAATTTTATCAGGGGCAATTATTAAATTATACTGTTGAAAGTCTAAAGGCAAAATTTGTAACAATTTTGATACAATATTTTTATCAGGTGCAGCAAATAATAAATCATTTTATTGAAAACCTGTAAAACAAACTGGAGTAGTAATTAAACAATCATCTTGATAGCCATCGTTTTCCTATATCCAACTTAAAACAAACATTTTAAATTTCATATCTCAGAATACATTTTTGATCTCAAGTCTTTTACCAAGCCTGGTTGTATTAAAAGAAATCTGGAGCCTAGGTATCACCCATTGCTTCATGCTGCTTGTTTTTCACTTCCAAATTTCTTATCTAGAAAGGCATTCTAAAACCTTTTAAAGTAGAGGCTTTCACAACTTTACCTCAGCCTGTATTTGCATAGAAAAACTGAAGCCCAGGGGGCACATTGCCTCCTGGTTGTCTGCTTTAAAAGAGCCATTTTCCTATATACAGAGAGTTAATGAAAGTTGTGTACTTCTATCCCCCATTAGTTTATATACTTTAAAATATTTACCTGATTATATGTGACTTAAGATAGTTAATCTTACTGTTTACATTACAGTATACACTTAAAAAATTTAGTACCTGATTCATTAAATTGATGACCCAAAACAATTGTAACAAGAGTACACTTAGCAGTGTGCCCCAGAATTATAACCATGAGATTTCAGAGTTAGCATATTTGCCTTTTTGATACATCCAAATTGCAAACCTGTACAGAAATCGAGTTATATCAGGTAAATAAACTTTTAACTCTCCTTTAAGATATTCAAATTTTAATCCATCCTAAGGGGCAGTTTTAGAAGTATCAGTCAAATCATACATTTTACCCTGAGGTTTCCAATGTTTATACCTGAAAACAAAAGAAATAAAAGAAAGGCCTCCATTGGCCTGTCCTATAGAATGGGCCTATCTCCATCCTACTCCTTAGAGCTTGATGAACTGCCTTGGGGCCAGCTTGCCCTCTCCCACTATGAATGGACGCCACCCTACGGCTGTCCCATCACGTGGATTGGCTAAACTGCACTTTTGTCAGTTTACCCCTCACTACTGAGAATAGGTTCAAGGGCCCATGCTAAGTTCTTATTTATTTATTTATTTATTTATTTATTTATTTTTAACCATGAATTAAAGAATTTTTAACTATAGTTCCTTTTAAAATAAATAATCCTTTAAAGCTTTTGGTAATGCCCAAATTCAATGATCTTTTGAAGTTTAAAGTTAAACTAACCTATTTTTACATCATACATTTTTAATCTTGAACACATTCACACCCACATACATTAGTGCGCGCGCACACACACATACATACATTCACATATGTAGGTATTAATGTAAACAGAACTTAAAAGCAGTCCAAACAACTATCAGCCGTACATTTTTAGTGGCAAAAGGTATATTTCCCAATCTTACTCTTGTAATGACCAAAACTTAAAACAAAACCTTTAATGAATGATTTTAGCATTGTTTAGTCTTATTCGCTAGGAACTATTAGTTTTAGCAAAGTATCTTAGCATACTAAACACTGAAGATAACTGGGTTGGGGTCCCCTGGAGTATTACTGAGTCCACCTAGCACTTGACTCTTAGTGTTTACTCTCAGGCTAAGATTAGCCTAGCCAGCTGTTTGAACTCAGCTCTTAGCAGCCTGCACTTTTTCTGCCTTCTTGCAGAAGGAGACACAGTACCTAGTAAATGTTTTGCCCATAGACATGTAAATGGACAACAGAAATAAGGGAAACAAATTTTAAAAGTTTAAAAACTGGTGCCAATCTCAAAGACAAAACTAGTCAAGACAAAACAGAACATAGAAACAGAGGCTTTTACGCCTTGGATGGCATGTCCAGCGTCCACAAGCTGCCAGCCAGAGTGATGGAAAGTCCATAGGGCCCTGAAAATTCTCAGGGGGATCCTCCCCAGTGGAGATTTCCATCCCCTGGCAATCAACCTGCCGAGGCCGCCCACCAGAGGACTTTTTTCCCAATTTAGCACTCCACACGAAACACAACTAATCAAACAAGGACAAAGACACATGAAACATGTAGCGCAGGCGCAAATTAAAAGTGCAATTGCAGTAAAAATTCTCTTGGGAAGTAAAAGAAAAATCACTAGTCCTTCCCCAATTCCAGGCTGATGGACTAAAACAGGGAATGTGTTCCCAAGGGCCTATTAGTGTGCTAATGAGGCATCAGAGTAACCGTGCCGGGGCTAAATTTTTCCACTGGTTGGAGACTTTAATTCTCCAACACCCAAGCAATTAAAGGGCTCAATTCAATAAAAATTAATAGCTTGAGGCACTCAACCTTTTTTCTTGGAGGCTGCCAAAACTTTCTTATTTTAATATTCCATTTCAACATCTAGGAAATGTGAATGCTAGAGAGGATCCAATCACTGAACATTTCTAAAGTCACATAGGTGTATGCGCTAGGACTCATAGATTATAGGGCTTTAAAATTATATGGATCAAGAACTATTACTGTGCTGTAGAAGTGTGGCCTGACCTTGTATGTTGATTCAGCTTAAGCTCATTGAAATAATAGCACATATTTCAATGGTCAAAGATGAGAAATACATTCACATGCAAGTCATACAGTAACTATAATAATACAATAATAACTGGGCCAGAAAATTCATGGGCTGGACTGTGAAATCAGAAGCTGATATGTAGAAATGCTGTCTGAATTGGGTTTTCTGAAAGGACCCTAAGGTGTTTACTACTGAGTGAAATTTTCTTTTGTCCTTTTTTTTTTTTTTGTCAGTCATAGGATTTGAACTCGGGGCTGGGATTCTCTCTGAGCTGTTTTGTTCAAGTCCAGTACTCTATCACTTTGAGCCACAGTGCCACTTGTGCTTTTGTGGTGGTTAATTGGACATAAGAGTCTCACAGACTTTCCTGCTCAGACTAGCTGTTGATCTGTGATCATCAGACCTCAAGCTCGTGAATAGCTAAATGTACTGGTGTGAACAACTAATGCCTGGCTGAAATTTTCTTGTGACCTATGTGTCGGGAGCCGAGCTAGCAGCTAAGCTCATCCTGACCTCTGGCTGTGCCGATGTCGCCAAGATGACGGGAGCCAGACCTGCAGATAGGGAGCCAGACCTGCAGCTAGGTAAATTATCACCTCTGGCTGTGCTGTTACCGCCAGGATATGCTAAAGGCAAGGACATCCGTTCACAGCTACTGTCCGGAATTACTTTGCTATGTCCCCACCTTGCTATGTCCGCTGGAGTAGATTCCTATCAACCTTGTCCTGTGTTTACTGTAATCAAATGTTGCAAACTTCCAAGACTCTTTGTGTTCTGGAATTTTAACAACCCTATGCTATTCCCTGGTTCCAAAACTGCATATAAGCTGGAAGTTAAGAATAAACTGTTGCTGCAGTCTTGAGGTTCAACCTTACGGCTGTAGACCTCCCGTACCCCATCTTTGTCTCTTGTCTTTTTTCTCTTGCCTTATTTTTCCTTTTCCGTATCCCTGCCGCCCCTCAGTCAGGATTTCTGTTCCCCTGCCGGCTGGCCCGGCAGGCCTATGTACATAGTTAATAATTTCCAAGCCTTTTTATTTGTCATTGGAGACATATGAAACCTAAGTTCTCCTGGGATAGTGTTCTAATATTACCTGTAGGCCAAATATATATTGGCTGCTAACTCTTTCAGAAGAGTCAATTAAAAAATTTCAAAACTGAATAAGTTGGTTAAGATTGCTCCTTTCCCAGTTCTGTTTTGCCCCTTTTTAGCCTTCTGTCTTTCAATCAGGGCTGATTATCTTGCAACGACTGTTGCAACTTTAGACTCAAAAGAAAAGCTCTAAATTACTATGAATGGGTGATGATCAAGGATATTATACTTGAGTTCCTGTCTAATTGAATGTAATGGCACTTGAGAATAAAGATGTTCTCATCCTTTTGACATCGCCAGGCATCCTTTTCGGAAGGGTGAATGGAAAGGTGCGAAAATGAAGGCCATGGGTATTGTTGGGCTCAAAGTGTCATTCCAGGAGCATGGCAGGTGTTAGTTCTATTGTGCAAGGCAAGGTTTGAATCATCCACATGGCATTTTTGTTGAGTTTTAGAGGAAATATTGGCAAAGAAGAACCATTCTAGAGGGTGGCAAGCCACGAAAACAGAAAATCTGCCTGATAAAGAAGAATTTTGGGTGAGACACCATATTGAGGAAATGTTGACAATGTTTGCTAATATATGGTAGTTCATTTCTCTTACCAAGCAGAACTCTGGTCCAAGAGTGGAAGTGAGTAGGAATAAATCTCTATTGAAAATAAGAAGTCCTCCACCACACACATAGTTGTGTCACATAATTTCCTTTTATTTGCTGGCGTCATCATCCTTGATAGAATTCAGCAGTTAGTAGTAGAGATCAGTTCTTGCCTAGACCACACTTAACTAACTTCCATCTTGAAACAACTTCTAAAGTCCAGAATGTTCCCTTCCTTAGCTTATTCTAGTCTTTTGAGATCTCGCTGACTTTTTAAAATGGGATGTTTCTTGCTCAGCATGTTCAATAAAACCCGCTTGTGTAAGAAATGCACCCATCCCTCCAAAAAGACTCACACGATAAGTACAATCTTAAGTACCAATTATGTGTCAAGCCTGTGCTAGGCACACGCAAAGTATTTTGTTGACAGTTGATCATCTGTGAGAACTTATAATGACATTGCGATGTCAGCAGGTGTGTGGAGAAGCAGGGTATATGGAGGAAAGAAGAGATGGATCTGTATTTTTCCCAGTGTGTTGAAGGAAATGTTGAAGGAAGGGAAAGGAAACAGTCCCATGACTACTTGCTCAAGGCGCTGTACAAAGTCTTTTGGCATTTTGTTAGTAGATTGATGGGTGGCCAACATCTACGCCCATTGTTACTGTACATCCCTTATGCATGACTGGCCTTTTAAATAAACTTTCTGGAGATCAGCTTGACATTGCAGGCTATGTGAAATTTTGCCTGGGATTGAATAAAAATGGGTATTTCTTGGAATTTTTTAATAGAATACAGGAGACAGAATCATCATGAGTTTTTTGAAAAATAACTTTTGCCATAAAGACCACTTGTTTGCGAGCAGAGGCAGATCTGGTCTCTGGTCAGCTTCTATTCCCTCAGGCTCCTCTGCGGATTCTGTTGTTGGCCTCATTCACGGTCTCTCTCTTGGGTGGTCAGATGTTACAAAGGGCATCACACATCTCTGTCTTGCTTTGGGCCTGGACACACTGATCTTTTTGTTACAATAGGGTTGGTCACCTCGAACTCAACCCTGTGAAAGGTCTGAGGAAATGTGGTTGGAGATGACAACCATGTGACAGATTGCTGTCAGTTCAAGGCCGGTTCCTTGTCAGGGTTGAAAGGAATGACAGGATTATGGTCCCTGGGAAGAGCTCACAGGGGCCTTTCTCAGGGCCAAGGGCACATGGCTTATTCCATGGGGATCATTACACAATACTCAATCATTACACAATATGCAGCACTCGATTCCTAAGGCCTTGATGGTGCGGGGAGGTTGATTTTTACTTCCTCTCCTGTTTTTTGGCTATGTTTATAATTCCTAACATAGTCACTTGGAAAGAGTTGGTAGATAACTTCTCCGGGCCCCTCCCGTGATTCCATCCCTTCTCCTTCTGTGTGAAAACTCATTTTGTAATTTAAACACAAAGAGCAGTTCAATCACCTGTCACTCATGGTCTCAATTACTTGTGGTAATATTTATTTAGCTGCTCTACTGTGGTGGCACTTACTAAAAAATTCATAGAGAATATTAATCAGCTATAATATTATGATAGTATTACCATATTACTGTACAACATTATAAAACAGATTCACAGCAGAGTGTGCTTAGAAAATTTCTAAGTACTGTATGCAAGCATTTAGGTTCTTGACCTAATTAAATATTCATTACGCTAACTTAATTCATTTAGTAATTATTTTCAGATTATATATATAATATGATTTCCCAGTAGTATTTCCAGGGGCTTATATACATATACTTAATGTAATGTTGTGGGTTGTTTTTTTTTTTTTTTTTTTTTTGCCAGTTCTGAGGCTTGAAATCAAAGCCTTAGCACTGTCCCTGAGATGCTTTTGTTCAAGGCTAGCACTCTACTATTTGAGCCACAGCACTACTTCCAGCTTTTTCTGTTTATGTGGTGGGGAGGAATGGAACCCAGGGCTTCATGCATGCTAGGCAAGCACTCTGCTGCTAAGCCACATTGCCATTCTAACATCTTGGGTCTATTTATGAATTGTTCATTGTGCCAGTCCTGAGGCTTGAACTCAGGGCTTGGGTGCTGTCCTTGTACTTTTGTGCTCAAGACTAGTAGTCTACCATTTGAACCATAGGTCCACTTCCAGTTTTTTTGGTAGTTATTTGGAGATGAGTCTCACAAACTTTCCTGCCTGGCTGGCTTTGAACTGTGATTCTCAGCTCATAGACTCCTGAGAAGTTAGGATTACAGGTGTGAGCCACTGGCACTTAGCAGCTATTATTTTTGTTTTAAAATCTGATTGGAAAGATAATTTACAATATTTTAAGTGATGGACTGTTTTTCCTAAGTCAAGTATTTTGACATATTTTCTAGGTAAACAGTCATGTTGATGTAAAATATTACATGGAAATATGTTTATGTGTTTATTATGTGGAAGACAGCAATTTGCTTTCTATAATTGTTCATTCACTTGTGAAAAGCCTTTTCCTTCTGTAAATCAGTCTAAAGCTACAAAAATAAGTCCTGAACTATTAGAATCTTATTAAACCATGTATTGGGCACTCTCTCTTCTCTTCTCCTCTCCTCTCCTCTCTTCTCCTCTCCTCTCCTCCCCTTCCCTCCCCTCCCTTCCTGTCCCCTCTCCTCTCCTCTCCTCTCTTCTCCTCCCCTCCCCTCCTCTCTTCTCCCCTTCCCTCCCCTCCCCTTCCGTCCCCTCTCCTCCTCTCTCCTCTCTTCTCACACCTCCTCTAGTAACAAGGTTTGAATTCAAGGCTTCATCCTGCCATGTATGCCCGCTCAGCTGCTACTTTGCCACTTACACATCTAGCCCAGCATTTCACTGGTTAATTGGAGATGGAGTCTTTTGGACTTTACTGCTTGGGCTGGCTTTGAACCCTGATCCTCTGGATCTCAGCTTGCTGAGTAACCAGGTTTACAGGCATGAGCCCCAGGTGCCTGGCTAAATCATGTGTTTTAATTTTAACCTGTTTTGTTATGTTCAATGTACACAGCTTAGAAATATGTGATGACAGTAATTTGTATGCAGCAAACTACATTATTCCTAGAGAATTAGAGAATTAGAGGGCACATTTTGGTCATGAGGATTTTTTTAAAAAATAGATGAGTAGAACCCTTGAAATGACAATTAAAAAAATAAGGTGGCCCAATATGTATATGGGGAAGTATGATGTAAAACACAATTTAATGAGTTGTATGGTCCTAGATGCTATGAATTCTGAGGATCCAACAATGAGGTCTGAGCTTTCATACAGCTCAGCTTTCTAAAAATTGCTGTTAATTGATCTTACATTAATTATCTCATTTCATTGCTAGAACAACCTGAATATTAGATCAGGTAAGTGTTGAAATCATAATTTGCATATAAGAAAACATAGCCTAATGGATGAAACTGTAACCCATCTGTACATCACTTTGACAATAAATAAGTAATTATTACAAAAAAAAGAAAAGGAAAACACATAGAGAGGCTGCTGGCTACTCCAAGTAGAGGTGATGGTGTCTTTCCAATTATAAGGCACATGGTAGCTGTGAGGATTATTCTAAAAAAAGTTTGCTGATCAAAGATGGCCTTTAGAACTTTTGATAACATTGAAAACTACTAGGTCAATCATGACTGCTCTCAACCAACTAATTATGCCTATTTAGAAGTAACAATTATTGAGAGGATATCATCTTGACAGCATTTTCTATTTTCTGAAAAAAAAAGAAATGTAAGATTAGACTCCTTTTCTTTATACTGATGATGATGTAGGAGCTCAATGTAGTTCAGTTCCAATGTGATCTTTTTAAATACGACCTATGAAGTTCTGCCTGATGCTTTGCTCATTTGAGCTAAATTTAAAAATTCAAATGCGAGGGGCTTTTAAAAATAAGGAATATATTTCTAACAAATGTTTAATCTCTTATTGGAAAACTAGCACTTTGTTGATTCTTTGTTTTTGTTATTGTTTGTGTTGCATGAACGCAGGTGCTGTCCCTGAGTTCATTCACTCTCTTCCTCTCTCTCTCACTTACTCTCTTTCTTTTATCCTTCCTTCCTTCCTTCCTTCCTTCCTTCCTTCCTTCCTTCCTTCCTTCCTTCCTTCCTTCCTTCCTTCCTTCCTTCCTTCCTTCCTTCCTTTGCCAGTCCTGGACTCAGGTCCTGAGCAAAGTTGCCCGCAGTTTTTTTTTTTTTTTTGCTCAAGGCTACCACACTACCACTTGAGCCATTGCTCCACTTTTTGCTTTTTTCTATGTATGTGGTGCTGAGGAACCGAACCCATGGTTTCATGTATACAAGGCAAGCACTCTACCACTAGGCCATATTCCCAGCCCTTCTTCCTTTCTTTTCAAGGCTAGTCCTCTGTCACTGTGAACCACACTGCCACATCCAGGTGTTTGTTTTCCTTTTTGTTTTGTAGTTAACTGGAGATGAGACTCTTTAAGAGACATTCTTGTCCTCATTGGCATTAAACCATGATCCTCAAAGCTCTGCCTCTTGAGTAGCTAGGATGACAGACAGGCATGAGCCACCAGCACCCTGCACATTGGGACACTTGTAAAATGTAGATTTTATGCTTAAATACCTCTTCTCCACTGCCTTATGGAAGGAGCCCAAGTTGACCCCAGCCTTTTTAAAATTTTCCTAATACTTATAGCATTCAGCAATAGGAATTCCTGGTTTCTAGAAACTTGTTTTCTTCCTGCTTTTCTGTCTCTGTCTCTTCTTCCTGGAATCTTCCCCATTCATGTCTGCCTGTCAAATGGCTACCCAGCCTTAATGACCTACACAGACGTCAAGTTGAAATGATAAGCATTCTCTTAAATCCTCCAGGTAGATCAGAAGCTGTGCTAGTACTGGTTATATTGCTCTTCCTAATAATGCCACATAATTCACATGCAGTTTGTTTCTGAGCTGGTCTGTCTCCCTTGTGTCTTCCTCTATAGCACATTTGTATCAGAATTCTATGGAGAGTTGGGAAACAGATCTCAATGAACTCGTGTTCCAATAGGAGGTGATTTGGTTCATTCTAGCTGATACCTCTATTGTCTGTATCTATTAGATAATGGGGTTGGGTTCAAGGACTTCCAAATGTCATTCTTGCCTTCAAATTTGGCCTTGTAAAACAATTTATTTTAATAATAGGACACGGAAGTTTACATTCTGTTATATTTTGTTAAATGGAGATACTGTAATTCTTTTTTTTTTAAATCTTGAAGTCTTTGTACAAAGGAGTTGTATTCACCATATCAGTTGAGTACAATGCATCCCCTTCCTTCATTCTCCCCATCTCTCCTAGCCTCATGACTTGCCTCAGCTTTCTTATCCTTAAAAGATATGTACAAAGTACACCACGTGTGGGTAGAGAATGTTACAGGTTGAACAATACTGAAACATATTGCATCTGAGAATGAAGATGGCAAAACAAAACTCAGTGAAAGCTATTGAATAATAGGGGTTGAGAGGGCAGAGAATGTGAGAGTAAAAGAAGGATTAATTTAACATACTGTATCATCATTTATAAAATCTCTTTTAAAAGGTGCTAAATTGAAGAGCTCTTTTTCTGCAAGTAGTGTTTGCAGTAAAAACGTTGTTCGAATTTTGAGATGATTTTCCCCTTTTTATTAATATTAAATTTAGTACAAATATTGTAAAAGTTAAATAATTTTCCCCCAGACACTCAATGTTCGATCTTATAATGTGAAATAGAAAGGAAATCAGCATGCAGAGTAACTATGTTGTGAAGGTTTGAAAATAATTATATATATAAATAAATGTACTCCCTTGAAAGACACTGGTCAAATTTCTCTTCTGCAAAGTTCATAGTATATGATGTGACAGTACTATTTAATATAATTAACTACAGAGGTTTAGTAAATGTTGCCCTCCAAAGAAAAAATCCAAGATGGTAGGTGGGATTTTCACATTACGGTGAGTACAGTGTTGAAGTAGACATAGTTGGTCTCCTGGGTGTGCTTTATCACTAAATGCAAGAGCTCCACTCACCTAATTTATTTTAGCAAGGGAAAGACTATGCTCTTGAATAGACACTTAGGTCAGAGAAAATACGTTCAAAAGAGTTAGTTTCAGCTAGGTAAAGTAGGATTTGGTACACTCGGCATTTTCTCTTCCAATTTTTTCTAGCAGCCAGCATTATTTTTAATGACCTTCATTAAATTTTTACAAATCAGCACTGCTTATCCATGTTCTTAAAGATTTTTGCACTTAAATGTTTTGGAGTAAATACCAGTAACATAAATAGTGCCATATTCATAATGTGTCTAAAATAGTATGCTGGTTATTTCCCCCCACTTAGGTAGCATTGGTGTAGCCAGTAGAAAGGACTCAGTTGGAGGATCAGAATTGTTGGAAAGTCTGGCTCCACTGTTAATGAGTAGTTTAGGATTGGAAGGTCTTTAAGTGCTTCCAGCCTAAGTTACCTACTCCATCAAAAATAGAAAGAGAAGCGCCTCTTGATGATTAGCAATACTGCATGGAGCTCTCTAGAACTAATACAGCATCTAAGGAATTAAGTCTATAATCACTGCCATAGAATGACGCTAGTTAAGAGGTATGTTATTATGGTCTTCAGAGTCAAAGTTTTAATGAAAGAATTGTATGCTACAGGTTTTCCAGTGCCCAGCCCATGTTAGTCTTAATAAATACTAAAGAACTGAGTTAGTAAAATGGTGTGCAAAGAATGTTTACTTGAGCGTCTCATTGGTGCCATATGGTATAAATATGAGTAGGATAACTGCAAAGAAGCTTCAGAGTGGAGAAGTATCCAAATATCCTCAAATTCTCGAGCTGTCCAGAGAAAGAACTTGGCTCCATTCTCCAGAAAGTTCCAACAGAGGAACTTGCCTCCCAAGGCTTCGGCTGAGGATAGACATGGTTTCAGGGGAAGGTGGTCACTTCCAGGAAGGTCCCACTCTGGTGGAAAATGGTCTCCTTGTAAGGGCAGGAGTCCTGTGGGGCCTCATTCGTTGTGGAACCTTACTAAAACCTGGCTGGCCTCGCCTGAGCAGGGAAAACACGCCATGTTTAGCATTTACTCAACTTCGCTCATTCATACTAGGGTATCATGATGGACCCTGAGTCTTTTTCTGTTTCATTAATTATTGAATTAGGTTTGCGTGTATCTTTACATGTTTCATTTTAGAGTATGTTGTGCCTGTTGGGTGCTTGAATTCAGGGCCTGGGAGTGGTCTGAATTTTTACTTTTTTAAAATCAAGATTAGTGCTCTACCACATGAGCCACAGCTCTACTCAGAGGCTTTTTTTTTTTTTTGACTGGTTACTTGGTGATAACAGGCTCACAGTCTTACTGGTAGGGCTGGCTTCAAACAGCAACCCTCAGCTCTCAGCCTCCTCAGTAGCTGGAGTGTAAGCATGAGCCAATGGTGCCTAGCATATTTTGTTAGTTTTTGAGAAATAGCTCATACAGGTTAATTGAAAAGCAGTAAAAAATTATTTTTTCTTATTCTTTAATGAAACAGCTTACTTAACAAGAAGAAATTCCAGAACAGGTATCTTGTGTGTTATGGAGAGGTGGTCTATGTCCATGCATAACAGTGGCTTGTTTTGCTCGCTTTGCATTCTTGGATACTAGACATTGCTTTCCACCTCAACAGCCATACTTTACGGTATGAAATATATATATATATATATTTATATATATTTATATATATATGTATGTATTACTACATACGTAGGAATCATGAGGATGTGGGCATACATTCTTTTTCTAGCAGAGTTATTTTGTATAATGAAGTATTTTCTCTGCAGAGAAATCAAAGGAAAACGGTAAATGCTAAAATTATTGCAGATGTTCTTTAGTCACCCAAATCTCTTGATGCTGATGCTATTTCCTCTGCATTGTTGCGTGTTCTCCTTGTATTATGTTACAGATAGAAAAGCTTTTTTTTCTGGAAAAAAAAAATGCTCCGAAGTGAATTTTCAATCAGTGTGACAACTTAATTGCAGTCCAAATTTTATGGTGAAATAATTTCAACATTTGAAAGTTTTAGATTTTTCCCCGAAATAATTTCTTGTTCCATGTACAGTTTTTCCATTACTAATGAAGTGATCTTGATGAATTTGTGTCAGAAATAAGGAAAGTCGCAATGGGCTAGATACAAACAGCAGATGAACAGTAAGAACAGGACTCCAGTTCTCTTAGGCTGGCTCATCCAATGTTATCCATAAGGCAGATACAGGAAGTTATGCTGACTCAAGAAAAAGAGCAAAGAATTAAACATTTTCTTATGCTGAAAATTACAATGGGATTTTATTTAGTTTGGTCAAGAACACTGTGAACATTTTTTTTGAGCTTTTCTCTAGTTTCCTTATTTTGTGGTGGTCTTCAGATTACTAGATCTTTACAAATCCACATGAGTAAAGAACATTTACTGTTCTGAATTGAAATAGGTTGTTTGTTTGTTAGCTACAACTTACCTTTAAGGTCGCTAGAGGATTTATTTTGACTTGTATTTTAGACTTCATTTTTAATGAGTAGAAATTATACTGGAAGGCAGGGTCTGGCTGTGTTGCCTTGGCTGGTATTAAGGCAAAGTGCTCAATCAATTCTTCTGTCTCAGAGTCTGGAGTCACTGGGTCTGAAATGTGAGCCCCGGTGCCCCAATACCCAGCTTCATTGCATTTCCTTATTTTCCCAGGTATAGGGATGAGAATTTGATTGTGTTTGTCACTGAGTGACAAAAGAATTGGGAGTGTGTTTCATCTTCCCCCTCTTCTCTCTCCTTCTCTTCACCTCTCCTTTGTCTTCCCATCCCCTTCTCCCTTCCTTCCTTTCCTATTCCTCTCCCCTCCTTCTCTTGTCCCTTCCCCTTTCTCTCCCTCTCTTTCCCCTTGCCCCTCTTCTGTTCCGTTCTCTCCCCCTATCCAGCTTTCTTCTTTTTCTTTTCTTTTTTTTTTTTTGGCCAGTCCTAGGCCATGAACTCAGGGCCTGAGCACTGTCCCTGGCTTCTTCCTGCTCAAGGCTAGCACTCTGCCACTTGAGCCACAGCGCCACTTCTGGCCATTTTCTGTATATGTGGTGCTGAGGAATCGAACCCAGGGCCTCATGTACACGAGGCAAGCACTCTTGCCACTAGGCCATATCCCCAGCCCTCTTATTCTTTTCTTGCAGCACTGGGAATCAAACCCAGTGTCTTGAGCATGCTAGGCCAACCCAAATGGAGTTTTTTTCTGATATTATATTTGGAAAAAATGACTGTGTTTTTCAAATATTGTTAATCCCCTAAAATTCTCATCCCCCAAACACAATAATCCCAAACCCTATGGAAGTTCACAGCCAATTAAACTAGTTGTAGTTGAGTATTTGAGTTTGTTCTTCTCCATCATGAGATTTAGGATGACCTCAGATGTGGGCCATGCAGTTAATCTGACAAAGGCACGGGCCATACCAGCCTGGAGAGGACTTCCAGAAGCAGGTTGTCCAGAGTCTCGCTTGACATTATTATAACTAGATTATAACTGTAATTTTGGGTTGGTTTTCATCAGACGATGACATGCAATTCAGCTATACAGAAAGAAATGTGTATCCACAATTTTTGGTCATGTTCTGTGGCTGAGAATAGCCTGTGGTTTTTTTCTCCTCAACAATGAATACTGTTTCAGATGGTAGTTAAGATGATCATATTAATTAGTATGAGGGCATCTATGTAGTTATGAAATCTAGTCCTAGGTCATTAGGACAACATCCTCTGTTCACCATATCTTACAAACTTTAGTACCAAGAACATAAAAGTCTTTGGGATATTTTTAGGATGTTGGAGGTTACACATTAGAAGCCATAAGTTTAATAGGGGCATTGTCTCTTCAGAAGAGTCTGTCTATCACATGTGAAGATTTCTAAACCTCCCATGCCTTTGTCACATCATGGCGATGAATCCTAATGTTGGTATTCTCAAGTTATTTCTAAGTTTTCAACATAGTTCCACTGATAGTAAGAAACATTAGAACTTCCTGTTCTTTAACGTATACACCACAGCAAAGAAACGTAGGCAAAGGTAGGACCCAGGAATCAATGCCTGTAACCCTAGCTTCTCAGGAGGGTGAGATCTGAGGATTGCAGTTTGAAGCTACTTGGGGCAAGAAAGCTTATGAGACTCTTATCTCCAATAAACTACTCAGAAAAATCTGGAAATGGCACTGTGGCTCATGTGGTAGAATGCCAGCCTTGAGCAAAAGTTGCTTGGGACAGTGCCCAGAGTTCAAGTCCCAGGACAAACAAAAACAAAAATCTCATGCAAGTGTAAGAATTTATTGATTTGGTATGAATTTATTGTAATAAACACGTATAAAGACAATATCATTGTTGAAAAAGACTAAAGAGAATTCAGTGTCAATGTGTTTGAAGAAAATGGGGTCATTTGATGTTTAAATCTGCCTTTGGCCTTTTTTATTGCATACAAGTTGTCTAGTCTGACATGTTAGGTTGTGTTGAATGCTCTGCTCCGGTTCTCTAATGGTACCAAATAGGGTAATAGATTAGAACTAGGAGAGATGAGCAGCTACAGCTCATATTTGCCTTGAAATCTTGAGCATTTTCTGATTAAATCCTGGGATGATCAGTGAGTCAACTTTGCTCAGCATACTAAACCATGATTTTCCCCCCATCTTGGTGACATGGTTGAAATTGTAAATATCAAGTGTGTTTGAACAAGAGCATGATCCATAGACCTGGATCTGAACCTACTTCACATATGCCTTATTACAAGAAGACATTATAAATCGCCTAACTAGAAATTAGAAATCTACCTTTTAGCAAGTCTATTTTGAAGTTGGAAAATACTCGTTTTCCTCTGCAAAAGAATGGTCTCTGTAGCATCCAGTGAAATGGATTATCTAATATCAGAAATACGAACCTCAGACTCACAGAAGCCAGAAGGCATTAGTCGACCTTGTGCTGGGCTTAATGGGATAGCTTTTTAGAAGAATTTGGCCAACAGCACACAAGTCTAGCTGGGCATTATAAATCTAGAATGGCTCAGGATGAATTTAACCTCACTCCCCGACCCATCTTCTTCTCCTGTGTCTCCCAGTGAATGGTGTCATTGTCCAAACCAGACTGAAGTTGCCTCTTTAAATTTTAATTTTGGAAAAAATGGGATTAACTGGTTAAAGGTGCCAGAGAATATGATGAATAATGGAAATAGGTAGTAACTACTGGCCTGTGTACATGTTAAATAATTGTTTATGTGAATGTAAGCACTTAGAATTACAAATGAATATCTTTCATAGTTGATTTCATTTCTGTGGCAATCTTAACTCCAGTCCTAAGGCACACAAAAATATGAGTGAGACTGAACTGTTATTGATTACTGATGTGACTCTACTGGTGTCAGTCAACAAGTGGTGAGATTCTTCTTTTGTCAAACTATTGCTGAGACTGAGCCATTGTCAAGTGTTGGTGACACATTACTGGTACCATTCCTGCGGAGTCAGAACCAGAGCAATGTCTTCTGTAATTGAAATGAATCGACTTTGCCTTGGAGCTTTACTATACTAAATCAAACTAGAGATGGATGAACAGGAAATACTCTTCTGTCTCAGTGACAGAAATTGTCTGTCTACAGACATTTCTCTTGGTCACTATGGCAACTACCCCTCCCCACACTTTGCTAGCCATTAAGATGTATCAAGACAGAGATGACCGTTTGCAGCCTCAGGTATTTGAAATAAAAAGAGATTTGCTAGAAAGTTGGAAAGTTATTTCTTGGAGGAAAAGTGAGATCCTTAAAAACCTTAATTGACTTTTTTTCTTACTTGAAAAGTAGTTTGTTTCTTTCTTCAGTGACGGTGAAGCTGTGTGCATAGGACAATCCATGCCCTTCATGCGCCTGTGTTTAGGAATCTGCTCCCTGGCAGTGCCCTGGCAGGGCAGAGTTACATAGACAAGCAAAATCTCAGTTCCTGCCACCTGGGGCAGGCAATCATAGTCAGGGAAATGAAACCTAAGGAGCAGATGGATTTCAAAGTGATTTGTAGACTTAAAAGTGATAGGAAAATATAGTAGTTTAAAAGTTTACCAAAGCAATCAGGGCTGGGAATGTGGCTTAGTGGTATAGTGCTTGCCTAGCATGCACGAAGCCCTGGGTTCGATTCTTCAGTACCACATAAACAGAAAAAGCCAGAAGTGATGCTGTGGCTCAACTGTTGGCATGCTAGCCTTCTGCAAAAGAAGCTCAGTGACAGTGCCCAGGTCCCTGAGTTCAAGCCCCAGGACTGGCAAAGAAAATTACAAGCAATAAATTAATAAGCATTACACAAAAAGTAAAAATATTCCAAATTGGTAGGCCATTGCTCTCAGAAAGAGTTCAGCGACAACGCTTCTGAAAGGGTAGTGATTGGATTTAGAATGACTATATTTAGGAATCAGTCATTTAAGTATGACAGGCTCTTCAGAGTAGATAGTCAGAATACATGGAGAGCCTTTTAGAGGCAGAACTTGGGCAGTTTGTTGAGATCATGGCAAAGTGGCTAAAAGCATAACGTGGAGGCTAAATGTTACGTGGTACCAATACACTGTTCATGGTCCTATTTGTTGTTGTTGGGGGTTTTTTATGACATTTAGCTGAAAAGTTAATTATAAAATCATAAAGTTAATACAATTATAACTAAAATTCATTGAGTGCTTATTCAATAGTGCAGTCAGGCACTATTTCAAGAGTTTTGCATGTTTTATTCTCTAATTATAGGGGATAAGCACTATTTTTTCTTAAAAAAAAATTTATTTCCATGTTTGCAGCTGATAAACTGAGGTACAGATAGAATAAAGGTCAGAGAGCAAGTAGTTCACAGCCACTGATCAAGTCAAGCAGATAAAGCTCATAGGGTTAGTTAGTGTCATATGGGACAGCGGCTTAAAAGTAAAAAGGTGTCTAGAGAGTGTAAGACTGGAAAAATACTGGATTTGTGACAGGGGTGTGGGGGGAAATCCCTTTTGAACTCTGCACAGAAGAGTCACATGAAACTATTTTGAAGAGAAGAAGCTGGGTGAATCCAGGGCACCAACTAGAAACCATAAGACCAGGCTACAAGTTTCTCAGCTGGGGAGTAAACGTTTGAAGTAGAGTGAGGGCAGAAAGGATGGAAAGGAAGGCCTGGCAAGGGAATTCATTTGAACCCTGCTACTAATTGGTGAGGGAGAAGAAGGCATTAATGATGATTTGTATGCTTTTTTGGGTTAATGGTGATTGCATTAGCAGGTGGAGAGCCTGTTCTTTTATTGATTGAACTTCCTAATGCTGACCATTCTCAAGTACCCTTCCTTTGAAATTATCTTTCCTCCTTTGTGCTGGTGATAACTGTTGTACCTCATCTCTCCTCTCTCCCCACCCTCCTTCAGTGGTTCTTTTCTGAAGTTGGCACTCTTCACTATCCAATCTGGGACTCATTTCTTTCCCTCTCCACTATGCTACAGAGTAGATATGCTGTCCACTTAGCTTCAGTCTGAAAGCTGCACAATTTCATGGAGGAGACAGCTGGGATCCATTCCCCTCTTCACCATATTAGCTGTGGTGTGGAATAATAGTCTTTGATACTGTTTTGCTTCTGTGTGAATGTGAATGATACCTCCATAATGGAGTTTTTCAATGCACCGAGTCTAGAGAAAAGGCTCCCAACACAGTGGTCCCTTGACAAGTTTTATTTGCTCTTTTTCTTTTCTTCCCTCTTCCTCCTATCCAAATATTTCCTTTCAGTTGAAGTCACTTCCCTGATGGGGATTCCTCCTATGTTAACAGAAATAGTCATGGTTCTCGTTTGCTTGCCAAATGTTAAACTGTGCACAATCACCTTTCATAGACAAATAGCACAGCGATTGTCTTTTGGTTTCAAACATGGAATGAGTTAAAACTCTAAAAATATAAGAGATAGGAACTACAACAGAGTTATAATCATAAACGGGTTGTACGTGAAACTACTTCAGACAGAGGGGCAAAGATTTATCTTCCAGTTGGACTCCAAAATACAGCATAAAACAAGCTGTAGGAACATAATATATGAAAGATAAAAATTTCCAACCCCCTTACATATCTCGAAATTGTATTTGTACAGATGTTATGAATGATACAATAGCTGATCTTTAATGTAGAGTAGGAATTTTATTTGATGAAACAGATGGTATTGAAAAAATTTATCTCAGCAAAGTACTGACTCATACAGAATAATATGAACTTTTTCATTTTGCAATGGGAGGGTAGATGAGCCTAAGTAAACTTGCTAAAAATGTATTAAAAAACCTAAGCTCTTCAAAATAAGCCCAGGGACAGTTCCCAGGCTATGAGCTTGAGCTCCAGGACTGGCATAATAGGAAGAGGAAGAGCAGGAGGATGTGGAGGAGGAAATGCTTAGGGTTAGCAGTATGAAGTGGGACTGTCCTGGGTTTATTTAAACTCCAGCCTTGCCATTTCCTACTTCTGTGACTTAATCCAGTTACTTAACTTCTTTGAGTCCAAGTTTTTTTCTCCATTTGAGAATAATAATATCATCATGTGGCATATGTCCTATTAAGTGGTTACCTTTATATAAAGACATTCATTCAGTGTCTAGCAGAAGATATGTAGTAAGTGCTAGATATTGTTGAAAACTGGGTGTGAAGCAGTTGCAAGCCTTACTAATTAGGTGCTCTAGGGAAGGTTTGTTAATCTTAATTCCTCAGCTTTTTTCTCTCTTTCAGCCAACCTTCTCAAACTTTCTTGTAAGAACTAAAGGAGTTGTGTGTGTGTGTGTGTGTGTGTGTGTGTGTGTGTATGTGTGTGTGTGCAGGGTACTTCACACTTTATCTAGCCTAAAAGAAAACTGATATAGAGTCATAAAAGAAGTTGTGTGTAGTTTTATTAACCATAATAGAAAGTTTAGACTTAATTTCAAATATTCTAAGAACACATTGGAAAGTTTTAGCTAGAAAAGTGATGTGCCATGTTTTAGAAAGATCCCCTTGATTACTGTGGTGTTGTAGAATGATTGGGATCAAGGAGTGCAATGGGAGAGCCAGGAAGCAGGTTCAGACATGCTATCAATAACTGTGATGCTCAAAACCATGAAAGAAACAGAGACATACTCACTAGACACTATGTTGAAAATTAACTATATAACTTGTGTGGGGGGAATGGAAGAAAACACAGGGAGAGAGCTTGCGGAAGGGGTGACATTGTCTAAAAAGAAATGTACTCATTACCTGACATGTTCTTGTAATCTCTCTGTACATCACCTTTTAAATAATAAAAGAATACAAAATTACAAAAATAAAAAATACAGGATAAATAGCACCTTTTGCCATCCATAACTATTTTCCGTATATTTAAATAAAATTTCTAAAGAAAAAAAAACCAAAAATCCTAAGCTCTTGTTCAAATATAAACATTACCTGTAAAAGGCTTTTCCCTGATTGAACTCATTTTCTTAGAGCCCATTCAGTATCTCATAGGTAGTATTCCCTCCATTTTTAATCAACATATTTATAAAAATCTACAGGTAAAATGATACATACTTATCAAGTACAACATATTTTACACATAGAGTGGTTAAATCTAGCTAACATATATATCGCAGATTATTATCATTTTTGTGGTGAGAACACTCAACATCTACCCTGTACTCTCAGAAGGTAGATTAAGAGTTTATGCGTAAGACCCAAATTTACAGGAGGCCTAGAGATTTAATTGCCAAGACTTCAGCAATGGTATTGGCAAATATCAAACTTAGGTCTTTGTAATTCTTAGACGTTTTGCCATGTTGCCACAAAAGCCTCATGAGCATTAAGAGGATTTCAATTGAACACTAGTCTGAAAAAATGAGGTTTTGGTGAAATTGGAAAAATAATAATAGGATGTGAGATTACAACTCTGTTAATCTTTATTCTTGATGATTCTTTCTACTCCTATTCCTCTGAAAATCTAAAACGATAGAATCTCAAAATAGATTTCAAAAATTCAATACCTCTCAAATATTCAGATGAGAATATACATGCTTCCCAGTAGTAAAGAGAGGAACAAGTAAGTTATAAGAAATAGCCCAAATGCCTTTGGTCTGAAGTCCTGTCGCACTCTTATTCTTCTCATTCCATACCTGTGGCTTTAGAGTAAGTTTCCTGTGATCAGCTGACAGAAGAAGAAACTGGGGCCTGCTTTACAGAACCTTCTGTGTGATATTCAGGCACCATGTAAGAGTAGATAGTTGTAGCACTTTGACTCTGTACTAGGATGACCTTGAAAGGACGCTGGTAAAGGGAAATTCTCTAGGTGGGCAGAACATTGAGCAGTGTCTCTGTTGGTTGGCTTACAGGGAGAAGGGGCCAGTTGAGTGACTTTATGGATGTATGAGCTCTTGTGTGAATTGTTTGGCTAGCTGGTTAGGGACTTAGAAGAGGCATGACTGGAAAATTGGTCACAAGGAAATTGGGGATGAGGTAGGTGGTAGAACTTGCTGAGTGGGCACAATACCAAAAGATAACCTGAGTGGAGGATGATGTTTGTAATTAAGTGAAAAGATTGCTCCTTTTTGTGGCTAGAAATCATCCTTTTTCCCATGCCACCCCTGTCCTTACACAATGGAGCCATGTGCAAAATGGCCATGAACCACTGGGTGGGGAATATGCTTGGCTTCGAAAGCATGACTGACTCGCCATGCTGACCCAGCTATGGCCATTGCTGATTGCCCAGTCAGCTGACCAAAGAGATGAGTAGTGGTGGCTGATAGGGTACTGTTTTCCAGAGTGATTGAAGCTAATGATGGTGGATATATTTCTTCGGATCACTTTTGTCATAGAGCAGTATTTGTTCTTACTGGAATTCTCATTTCCTATATATACACCTTCCTTGCATGCAATGATTGTGATAAATTACCATCCATGGACTTATAGAATGTTTGATCTGCCATCATGGTATTCAAATAGCATTGCTTCTGGTCAAGGGACTCACCTTCCAGCAAAGGATAGACATAATGCTCATGGTGGTAGAATTCACTGGTTTGCTATGACATCCTGCAGCTGCTGGCAGGACAGTGTGGTGGAAGACTTTGTCATGATGCCATAACTCCCATCAAGCCTACCAAGCTTCCCCAGGAGACTGTGATACTGTGAATTGAATAAGTGGGATTTTTCTCTGAAATTAGAATCAATGGATTGAAGAATCATATGGTGAACATGGTAGTGACACCACGATTACTCTTAGTGACCCATTAACAAAATTTTTGTTTCCTGTTCCTATGATCTTACTTTGTGCTGACCTAGAGGCCTTTGTCCTAAAGGAAGGAATGTTTCAATCTGGAGACACAATGGTTCCATTGAACTGGAAGTGAATTCTGCTCCCTGGACGCTGTGGCTTTCTCATGCCTCTGAATGGACAAGCAAAGAAGGAAGCTACTGTGCTGGCTGGGGTGATGGATCTGTGTGCAATCAGGGGGTATCGGAAAACTACTTCCTAGTGTCTGGGTCCTAGAAGATCCCCGAAGGTGCCTTTTGGTATTAACGTGTTCTGTGATTAGGGTCGATGGAAAACTATTTTTTTTTTTTTTTTGCCCGTCCTAGGGCTTGGACTCAGGGCCTGAGCACTGTCCCTGGCTTCTTTTTGCTCAAGGCTAGCACTCTGCCACTTGAGCCACAGAGACACTTCTGGCTTTTTCTATATATGTGGTGCTGAGGAATCGAACCCAGGGTTTCATGCATGCTAGGCAAGCACTCTACCACTAAGTCACATTCCCACCCCGATGGAAAACTATTACAGTTACCATATCTAATGGACTATCAGTTGTACAGACCCTTTAAGAATGAAGGTTTGTATTACCTGGCCCAGTATAAAACCATAAGTAGCTTGGTGAGACAAAGGGAAAACAGAATAAGTAGAGAGAGAAAGTAATTATAAGTAACCACAGGTGACCACATGGGCAACTGTAAAATAATTGTCAGGACTATGTCTTCTTTATTTACTTATGATTGTATTTGTGCATTTAGGAGTTTTCTGTGCACATATGTAAATATACTAAGCCCAGTGTTCTCCTTAAGTTGCTTGTTATGTAACCTAAGAGGTATCGTAGTGTTAAGTGTTGTTAATTTGACATCACTTGCTGTTTTTTTTTTTAATTCGGTTGGTCATGGGGCTTGAACTCAGCCTGAGAGCCTGCCCCTGAGCTTTTCTCCTTAAGACTAGCACTCTACCACTTTGAGCTCCACTTGTGGATTTCCAGTGATTAATTGGAGATGAGCATCTCAATGGATTTTTCTTCCTGGGCTGACTTTAAACTTTGATCTTCAGATCTCAGCCTCCTGAATAGTTAGGATTACAAGTGGGAGCCACCAGTGCCTTGCCTGGTACATCCTATTATTGCACTTAAATGATTGGATCTTGTGAAGTATAAACATTGCCCATGTACTGGTGTGTTCCTTCTGGAGAAAGGCTAGTTTGTCTGGTTATATATGTATGAATTATGATACAAGGATGCTTGTTACTGTCAGTATTGAGAGATTGGGTATAATGTAAGATGATGTATATTGATAAATATGAGCAGATTTGTGGTAGTTAATTGGTTTATGTGTCAATTTAAGTTGGCCACAGGTACTGAGATACTTAATTCAACCTTATTCTGACTGTGTCATACTGATGGCATCTCATTAAAAACCTTTTGAGAGATATCTAATTTTATTTATTTTTTTCAATTTTTATTATCAAACTGATGTACAGAGAGGTTACAGTTTCATACATTAGGCATTGGAGACACTTGTTGTACTGTTTGTTACCTCGTCCCTCATTCCCCCCTCCCTCCTCCCCCTTTCCCTTTCGCCCCCTGAGGTGTTCAGTTCACTTACACCAAACATTTTGGCAAGTATTACTTTTGTATTTGTTTGTCTTTTTTTACCCTGTGTCTTTCAATTTTGGTATTCCCTTTCAATTTCCTAGTTCCAATACCAGTATACACGGTTTCCAATATACTCAGATAAGATTACAGAGATAGTGTAGGTACAATCACAGGAAGGTGATACAAGAACATCATCAATAATAGAATCTACAGATACATATGGGATATTGAAAGTAGTTACAACTGTGATATAACAATTGTTTCCATAACATGGAGTTCATTTCACTTAGCATCATCTATGTGTTCATAAGGGTATAGCTATTGAGCCTTGTGATGCTCTGCTATGACAGGACTAAACCTGTACTAATTATTCCCAATAAGGGAGACCATAGAGTCCATGTTTCTTTGGGTCTGGCTCACTTCACTTAGTATAATTTTTTCCAAGACCTTCCATTTCCTTACAAATGGGACAATGGCATTCTTTCAGATAGAAATATAAAATTCCATTGTATATATGTACCATATTTTCCTGATTCATTCGTCTACTGAGGGGCATCTGGCTTGGCTCCAGATTCATGCTATGACAAATTGTGCTGCGATGAACATTATTGTGCTGGTGGCATTACTGTGATTTTGTTTGTGGTCTTTTGGATAGATACCCAAAAGTGGGGCTGCTGGGTCATAGGGGAGTTCTATATTTAGCCTTCTGAGGAATTTCCATACTGCTTGCCAGAGTGTCTGAACCAGTTTACATTCCCACCAACAATGGATTAGGGTTCCCTTTTGGCCACATCCCCTCCAGCAATTGTTATTGTTAGTTTTCTTTATATAGGACATTCTTACTGGGTGAGATGGAATCTCAGTGTTGTTTTGATATGCATTCCTTTCATGGCCAGTGATGTAGGGCATTTTTTCATATGTCTCTTGGCCATTCTCATTTCCTCATCAGAGAAGTCTCTTTGTAAGTCTTTAGCCCACTTGATGAGGGGGCTATTGGTTCTTTGCGGTTTTGTTTTGAAAGAAGGTAATTTTTTAGTTCTGCATATATTTTAGATATGAGGCCTTTGTCTGTTGAATGTCCAGTAAAGATCTTCTCCCAGTCTGTGGGCTTTCTGTTTATCTTGCGAGCTATGTCACTTGCCGTGCAGAAGCTCTGCAGTTTGATGCAGTCCCATTTGTCCAACCTTTCTTTGATTTGTAGCGTTTCTGGGTCTTTGTTAAGGAAGTTCCGTCCTGTGCCAAGGAGCCCAAGTATTTCTCCTACTCCTTCCTTTAGTGTTTTCAGGGTGTCTGTTATGATTTCGAAGTCTTTAATCCATTTGGAATTGATTTGGGTGCCAGGTGACATATAAGGATCTAGTTTCAGTTTGTTGCATGTGTTGAGCCAGTTTTGCCAGCACCACTTGTTAAAGAGGATATCTTTCTTCCATACTATTGTTTTAGCTCCTTTATCAAAGATTAAGTAGGCATAGTTCTGTGGGTTCATTTCTGGGTCTTCAATTCTGTTCCATTGGTCTTCAGGCCTGTTCTGGTGCCCATACCAAGCTGTTTTTATTACTATAGCTTTAAAATACAGCTTGAAGTTGGGTATTGTTATTCCTCCAGCACTCTTCTTTCTGCCTAGGATTGTTTTTGCTATTCTAGGTCTTTTATTGTTCCATTTGAATTTCTGGATTGCTTCCTCTATTTCATTAAAAAATGGTGGTGGGATATTAATGGGTATTGCATTGAATTTGTAGATAGCCTTTGGCAATATTGCCATTTTGATTATATTAATCCTCCCAATCCAGGAGCATGGGAGGTTTTTCCATTTCCTTACTTCTGACTTAATTTCAATTTTCAAGCTTTTAAAGTTCTCATATCTAGTTTAAAGGCAAGAGAACCAGTAACCGGGTACTAGACACCTAGGTGCCCATATTCTTAGCTGCTCTGGAGGCTAAGATCTGAGTATTGTGGATCAAAGTCAGTGTGGGCAGGAAAGTCTGTGAGACCCTTATCTGCAATTAACCACTAAGAAGCCAGAAGCTGAGCTCTGGCTCAAATGGTAGAATAGTAGCCTTGAGCATAAAAGCTCAGGGGCAGCACCCAGAATCCTGGGTTCAAGTCCCAAAACTGGCACCAAAAAAAAAAAAATTACAAAGCCAACTACTTACTGACAACAAAGAGCTCATTCATCTAAGCATGGACCTAGAATTCTAAACACTAACCCATTACTCTTCTTACTAGATACTCATCTCCTGAAATCAAAAAGGCTTAGGGTCCTTTTTCCTATTTATTTAGCCCATGTAGCCTCAGTATTTTCTCAAAAAGAATCAAGATTTTCTTTTGGTAAATTAGACCATTTGAACCAAATGATGGTAAATTAGAAAGGTATGTGAATTTTAGCTATTCCAAACTATCAAAAACACACAGTAACACAGTTTCCTTGCTCACAAATAACTTTGTTGATAGATGAGAATCGGATACTCATTGGGGCCATTTTAATGAACCCGTAAGATTTAAGAATAATTCATATACTAAAGTATTTCAAAACAGTTCACTTGAAACACTTAAGTTATAAATTTTGTAATTTAATGTATTTGTTTCTTTTTAGAAAACTCTATTAGATAGAAAGATGAAAGGTGAAGTTGAATCTCATCTTGATCAAATTGTACCACATAAAGTGTTAACATTGGAATTAGGATAATTTGCTATGTTGCACTTATTTACAGTTTTATTTTCCCTATTTTTAGATGTTAAGATTGACTTTTAATTGCAGAGAATAAGATTATTGCCTTTATATAATCAAACTTCTAATATTTATCGAGCCTTTGGTGGACAAAGTCTAGCTCATGAACGCACTCATTATCAAAGGAGATGCATTATGCTTTGGGATGTGGGAAGATAATGGGGTATTATCACGACATGAATCTTGGATTTCAGTTATATATATGCATATATACGTATGTATATATACATATATATACGCATATGTATACACACATATATATAGACACATATGTATATGTGCATATATAGAGAGAAAGTTTATTAGGAGAGAGCACATGTAAAGAATTACAATGTATGAGGATCATTGTGTTTCATAAAAGAAGTCCATGAACAGCATTCTATGAGACTTGGGAGAAAAGAGTTGTTACTGTTGCCTGAGAAAGGTTCATGGATATCTGTCTGGAGGTGCTGGCATTTGATCTCTGATCTTAAAGCCAAACTAGATTTGAACAAGAGAGTCTTTGAGGGTTTCAGTCATGCCTATGAATTAAAGTGGGTAAATGATCTAGTCTTTACACAATGTCTCGCACCAAGTAGAGTGTCAATAAATGCATGAGGGGGGCTGGGGATATAGCCTAGTGGCATGAGTGCCTGCCTCGGATACACAAGGCCCTAGGTTCGATTCCCCAGCACCACATATGCAGAAAACGGCCAGAAGCGGTGCTGTGGCTCAAGTGGCAGAGTGCTAGCCTTGAGCGGGAAGAAGCCAGGGACAGTGCTCAGGCCCTGAGTCCAAGGCCCAGGACTGGCCAAAAAAAAATAAAAAAATAAAAATAAATGTATGAGGATTAAGTGCATAATCTGCAAGTTGACTGTTACTGCCTGCTTGTCTGCCTTGTGAATGATGTCAGAGAAGTCACTGGAGAACATTTTCCCAAGAGCTAACTTGCACAATGTTTCTTCACTTACCAAGGGCTTTAACTGCTTTGCTTCCCCGTATTCCAATTCTCATAAACATTGGCCACCATGCTTTGTCTCTAAAACATGGTGCAGCTGCTGGGTGGTCCTTCTACCGACCCCTAACAGAGTCAGCTGTTCACCAGAGAGTAGGATTGATGTCTGACCAACAGATGATCCCGTGCAGGGAATGAGAGGAGAGGAGGGGCTGCTGGGAGGCAATTCGTGCAGTGGCTTGGCTTGATTGTATTAAACGGGTAGAGATGGATGGAAGCTTAGTTTCAAGCCAGTTCTGAAGATAGGTAATTTGTGTCAAATAGTTCTGAAGTGCTGTATCCATGGAGGGAAGTGGAGTGGAGAGCCGAGTCCAGTGCCATTATAGATTACATGCTTACAGCCTGGGTAGCAATGAGATTTTAACCTTCACGTAGGACCCAGATATTCATGACCCATGTCATCAATAGACCAAGGTTGGTATAGGTTAAAAAACTTCAAACTACCTTAGCCAAGGACTAGACCAGTCATCGTTTTAACAATTCTGTAGGATGTGTGAAAGGGGAAGATGATTTTGACAGGAAAACCATAAGTGCTTTCTCAGGTGTTTCCTCTCTCTCTAGCATTTGTCTCTCTGAGTGTTCTTCCTTGCTCAAACTTACATTCTCTTTTATGACATTTTTCTTGATTGTCTTCTTTTTCGCTGGTCTCTTCCCCTCAGAATGCTTTCTTCCTTGGGCTGGCAAGAACAGCCCCCATGAATTTTACTGGATCTCTCTCTCTCTCTTTCTCTCTCTTTTTTTTAATGTCTTGATATTGACGTTGTCCTCTGTTTGGAAGAAACTTCTGTGTTGACTTTCACCTCTGGGGTTTTGAGTTGTAGTTACAGGGTGGTCATCCCAAATAAAATGTGTTAGTGTCACCTTCTACATCGTACCTCCAAGACTGAATCTATTGGCTCATTCTATTCCTCCTGATAGCCGCCTACTGTTTTATTTTCTGTCTTGCTGTCATCCAGTTCATGCTTTTCTATAAGTCTTACATTTGGTACTTATATTTTTTTACTATCCTTGTGACGTAATTCCTTTCTTTTTTTTCTTTTTTTTCAAATTTTTATTATTAAACTGATGTACAGAGGTTACAGTTTCATACATTAGGCATTGGATACATTTGTTGTACTGTTTGTTACCTTGTTCCTCAAACCCCACTCCACTCTCCCCCTTACCCTTTCCCCCCCTGAGTTGTTCAGTTCACTTACACCAAACATTTTTGCACGTATTGCTTTTGTATTTGTTTGTCTTTTTTTACCCTGTGTCTCTCAATTTTGGTATTCCCTTTCAATTTCCTAGTTCCAATACCAGTATACACGGTTTCCAATATACTCAGATAAATTACAGAGATAGTGTAGGTACAACCACAGGAAGGTGATACAAGAACATCATCAATAGTAGAAGCTACAGATACACATGGGACACTGAAAGTAGTTACAACTGTGATATAACAATTGTATCCATAACATGGAGTTCATTTCACTTAGCATCATCTTATGTGTTCATAAGGATATAGCAATTGGGCCTTGTGATGCTCTGCTATAACTTGCCTAAACCTGTACTAATTATTCCCAATAAGGGAGACCATAGTGTCCATGTTTCTTTGGGTCTGTCTCACTTCATTTAGTATAATTTTTTCCAAGTCCTTCCATTTCCTTACAAATGGCATTTGTTACTTCTAAAGGCCTTGTAGTTATTCCCAATCAGCATTGTATATAGCTTTATTTAGGCTCAAATGACAACTTTTAGGCTATTATGTCTAGTAATCTCTGAGCTGGTGTGTGTGTGTGTGTGTGTGTGAGTGTGTGTGTGTGTGTGTGCTCTTGAGGTTTGAACTAGGGCCTGGGCACTATAGCTGAGCATTTTTGTTCAAGTCCAGCGCTGTGCTATTGGAGCCCCAGCTCCCCTTTTGCTTTCTGATGATTAATTAGACGTGAGTCTCATGGGCTTTTCTGCCCAGCCTGGCTTCAAATTGTGATCTGCATATCTCAGCATTCTGAGTAGGTTCATTACAGGTATGGGCCATAGGCACTCTACTTTTTGTTTTCAACAGACAAGAGCTGATTATTGAGGAACAGTGAGGAGAACTCTTACTTTTGAGCTGGTTTTGATTGCATTTTTTTTCTTCTTAAAAACCTGAATTGACTGCTTTTCCTTTAGTCCTTCCTGGTCTGATACTAAAAGCCTTTCACAATGGAGCTCCTTTCCATATTCCCAGATTTATCTCTTTTCTTTTCTCTTTTTTCCCCTCTGTGATTTGTTCCCGCTAGTATGGAACACGCAAACAGCCTTCTAACTTCAGGCCTCTTGGGGGCCAGTTCAGATACTGGTCTTCCTGTCCAAAACTAATTTCTTCTTCCCCTGAACCTTTAGGTTACTTTCTAATGATAGCCCTTATTTCCCTTATTCTGCCCTTATTTCCAGGGCTGACTTTTGTGTACTTTTTGTGTCAACTTCTTGAAGGTTTGGCTTCATTTTGGTTTTGTGTTTCTGTCCTTCCTACACCATAAGACAGAGTCCCTGATGATTTAATAAGTTTGTAAAAAATATGTAAACTCATGGAGAAGTTTAATAGTGTCTACTCAGAAGAAATGAGGAGATAGCACGGTAGTTTCAGTCCGATAGAAACATTGAATTGGGAATCACTTTAATCCTAAAATATATCTAAAATCTTAAGATTTGTTAGTCAAGTATGCACTCAGAATTATGTTAATTTAAGTCATTTGTATCATTAGAGCTAAATCATTATACACTTAGAAGGAAAATCCAAACAGTGACTCCTCTCAAAACCATTTCAGAGAAAGCCAGAATGTTTTGAGATAGGATAGTATTCAACTATCACTGATGAGAATACCTTTTCTTCTTACATTGATTGGGTATTTACTAGTCAAAAACTCCTTATGTAAATAAAAACAACTTAGTCTCCAGAGTTTACCTTTACTTTATTTGCTTATTGCTAGAATTTGCAGTTCTCCATATCTACCACAGTTATATCACCTTATAATTGGGATTTCCTATCTTTGTAAACCTTACAAAATTTGACGTTTGTATGCATTAACTTGAAGACCATTGGAATATTGATAGTTATACGAATCATTGTTTAAAACATTAATTCTGAGAAGACAGAAATTTTGAAATAAATGCTGTCGTGGAATCCATTTTTGTGCTTAAAGAAAGTTTTCCTGTGACTTTGGATGCCCTTATCATAGTTAGTACTCATTTCGAGTATTTTTTATGCTTTTACTCATCCAACTTTTTTTAGTATTTAATAAAATGCAATTAGCAGATCATCTGTTATAAAATGGTACCTGTCAGCCCAGCGTTTGCATACTTCAGTTCCCCATGGGCCAGAAAACATGACTTTCATTCTGTAGCCATAGCCTTGACCCTGCCTGCTACAATGCCTTCTTTCTTCTGGTAGAAACACCTGCACAATGCAAGTCATCCTGTCAGTCTTCCTCCAGCCCTTGTGTTACAGTGTCATAGTTGAAGTTCACAGGACCTCTGGAGCCGCAAATCCCTCCCATGGCCATTCTGCTGGGGCTGCCTTGGGCCATGTTTCTAGGTAAATACAATTTCCACCATCCCTCCTGCTCCATCCTCCCACATCCTGGCTGAACCCGTGTGGGACAGCTTGCCCACCGCCTCAGCCCTTGCCAGACTTGGAAGCGGCCAAGGTCTGGATCTGACACCTCTCTCGCCCTCAATGTCATCTGTCTTCCTGACAGCACAAGGGAGATACAAGAAAAACAGGTCATCGGGTCCGGGCATTTCCTCCCTGGGCAGGTTTCCAATTACCTCTTGTCTGCCCTCTTGCCTTGGCTTCTCTCGCCCAGATCACTGCCTGCTACTTCCTGCTATTGGGCAGCCAAGGATTATACTGTCTAGAGGCAGGAGCTGGCAATCCTGGTGCCCGTGGCTCACAGCCATATGTTTTAGGCTCCTTCAGGAAGCTCTGCTAAGACACCAGGGAAAGGGATATCTGACCCTTCCCTGCCGTGACCAAGGCACACTAGCACCCAGCAATGATATTCATAGGCAGCATCATCACTGTCATGCAGATCTCCAAGAGCAGAGGCAGCTTGGCATCAAGTACGGAGACCTTTGTGTAGCGGACAGCACAAGAGGGGAGCCTTCGCCATATGATTGGTTTCCGGGAACTTCAAAAAACAAGTAACGTGTAAACACTTTGAACTCCCTCTGTCCAACCTCATACCTGACACACTCATGCAACCGCACATGAACAAAAAATTCCTCACAGGCGAGCCGACTCTCTCTCTCTCTCTTTCTCTCTCTTCCTCCCCGCCACCCCCACATGCTCACTATAACACACTGTGCCGGGTCCTCCTGGATCTACATCCACATACCTATTTGCACATATGCAGACTTAGGCTTAGGAAGCACACTCTTGTACAGCATCAGGAACACACGCATGTAGGCAAGCAGGGGCACACACACGCACACGTGAGCGCACCCAGTACACAGTGGCTTGGAAGGTGCTAAGGGGTTTTCGAGGACTGTGTCCTACTTGCTCAAGTCCACGGTGTTGTTCTTGTGGTGGGCGTGGCTAAGGAGCCTAGCGCTGCTTACTGGACAGTCCATTGTCACTTGGGCCTCCCCGTTCTGTCCTCACCAGTCTCCCATTCCCTGAACCATGCAGCTTCGGAGACCTGGGTAGCAACAAACTCTTCGGGAAAGCAATCAAGGCAGAAATGTCAATGTAACAGGACCACATGATCACGCCCCAGTAGTGCCCCAACCAAGGATGGCATTCGTTACCCCTCAGGTCTACACCCTAAAGCACAGCGCTGCGCGCAGAGAATGGGGCAGGCCTGTGCCCCAGAATCCCTTGCCTCTTCTCCCTTCTACTTGGTCCCAGGGTGGTGGGGCGCCCAACCTGGCCTTCCTAGCCACCACCTGCCATCTGCAGCTGAGTTCCTGAGGCTTGTCCCCTGCACACATACCTCCTTTGCTGATAACTCCCTCCGAGTTCTCTCCCCTAGCCCTCCTGTCCGTGCCTTGCTGCTCTGGACTGCTTTCAACTCACACATGCCTCTGCGTCACTGCCTCTTTGCCTCTGCCTCTGCTTCCCAATTTCCCCCTCCTCCTCTTGAGGTTCACAGGCTGCACACCTCCCCATGCACCTCTTCACTTCTACTGGGGAAATTACAACTGCCTCACCCTGGCCTAGCCCTTCTTATCTTCTCCAAATATCCCTCTGCTCTCACCTTCTGCACACCTGGGATCTCTCAGTCCTCTGGTGAACACCAATCCCCATTTATCTAATCTGTTGTCTGCCTGCTCTGTGCCCAAGCCCCTCTGCTCCTTTTCTGTGCACAGGAGGTTTGTGACAAAGGTAGGAGGGAAGCGGCACTCCTTTCCTGCCTTCTGGTTTTATGACTGACATCCGATTGGTCTGGAAACGGCCTCTGCCCCCTTGGCCAAGACCACCTGAAGACCTTGCCTGGCTTGCTAGGCAGCAGCCCTGTGTTTTTCTGAGCAGGAAGGACTGCACATATGCGACCCACTATGCAGAAAAGCCTCCAGGGGGTGGCCGGATGTTTTGTTTCTCCATTCCTTGCCCACTTTGTTGATGTGTGCTTTCATTTGCATTCCAACAGGAACAGCCTTAAGGGAGGGGTAGTGAGGCTGCTTAGAGGTAGGCAGTTGGTGCTCACAGGCCAGCAGGGCCTCCTGGTGCCTCACTAACAGTGCATTTGCACCTGGGGTGCTGGGAAGCCTCTGGGCAGTGCCCATATGGTTTGGAGCTCTGTGACATGGCCAGGTACTAGGCGCCGCCTGCTGACTTGAGCCAGTGTTCCAACTGGAGTTGCCATAGCAAAAAGGGCACAGGGCCCCTTGGGGGTTTGCTGTAAGTTCTCACTAGTTCTCACAGGCCTTCGGGGATGCACAGGATGTGTAGAGCCGCACATCCCTCCCCTGACCATTCTGCTGGGAACGGCTTGGGCCAGGGTCCTAGGCAAATACACTTTCCACCTCCCCTCCTGCTCCATCTTCCCACATCCTGGTTGAACCCGTGTGACACAGCTCCCCACCGCCTCTGCCCTTGCCAGTCCTGGAAGTGGCTGGTGTATGGATCCGCCACCTCTCTCACAATCAACCTCATCTCTCTTGCTCAGAGCATAAGGGAGATACAAGGTTAGCAGGTCAGCGAATCTGGGCATCTCCTTTCTGCGCTAGTGTCTGCTTAACTCTTGTCTTCCCGCTTGCCTTGGCCTCTCTGGCCCAGATCCCTGCCTGCTACTTCCTGCTATTGAGCAGCCAAGGATTATACTGGCTAGAGGCAGGAGCTGGCAATCCTGGTGCCCGTGGCTCACAGCCATATGTTTTAGGCTCCTTCAGGAAGCTCTGCTAAGACACCAGGGAAAGGGATATCTGACCCTTCCCTGCCGTGACCAAGGCACACTAGCACCCAGCAATGATATTCATAGGCAGCATCATCACTGTCATGCAGATCTCCAAGAGCAGAGGCAGCTTGGCATCAAGTACGGAGACCTTTGTGTAGCGGACAGCACAAGAGGGGAGCCTTCGCCATATGATTGGTTTCCGGGAACTTCAAAAAACAAGTAAGGTGTAAACACTTTGAACTCCCTCTGTCCAACCTCATACCTGACACACTCATGCAACCGCACATGAACAAAAAATTCCTCACAGGCGAGCCGACTCTCTCTCTCTCTCTCTTTCTCTCTCTTCCTCCCCGCCACCCCCACATGCTCACTATAACACACTGTGCCGGGTCCTCCTGGATCTACATCCACATACCTATTTGCACATATGCAGACTTAGGCTTAGGAAGCACACTCTTGTACAGCATCAGGAACGCACGCATGTAGGCAAGCAGGGGCACACACACGCACACGTGAGCGCACCCAGTACACAGTGGCTTGGAAGGTGCTAAGGGGTTTTCGAGGACTGTGTCCTACTTGCTCAAGTCCAGGGTGTTGTTCTCGTGGTGGGCGTGGCTAAGGAGCCCAGCGCTGCTTACTGGACAGTCCATTGGCACTTGGGCCTCCCCCTGCTGTCCTCACCAGTCTCCCATTCCCTGAACCATGCAGCTTCGGAGACCTGGGTAGCAACAAACTCTTCGGGAAAGGAATCAAGGCAGAAATGTCAATGTAACAGGACCACATGATTACGCCCCAGTAGTGCCCCAACCAAGGATGGCATTCGTTACCCCTCAGGTCTACACCCTAAAGCACAGCGCTGCGGGCAGAGAATGGGGCAGGCCTGTGCCCCAGAATCCCTTGCCTCTTCTCCCTTCTACTTGGTCCCAGGGTGGTGGGGCGCCCAACCTGGCCTTCCTAGCCACCACCTGCCATCTGCAGCTGAGTTCCTGAGGCTTGTCCCCTGCACACATACCTCCTTTGCTGATAACTCCCTCCGAGTTCTCTCTCCTAGCCTTCCTGTCTGTGCCTTGCTGCTCTGGACTGCTTTCAACTCACACATGCCTCTGCGTCACTGCCTCTTTGCCTCTGCCTCTGCTTCCCAATTTCCCCCTCCTCCTCTTGAGGTTCACAGGCTGCACACCTCCCCATGCAACTCTTCACTTCTTCTGGGGAAATTACAACTGCCTCACCCTGGCCTAGCCCTTCTTATCTTCTCCAAATCTCCCTCTGCTCTCACCCTCTGCACACCTGGGATCTCTCAGTCCTCTGGTGAACACCAATCCCCATTTATCTAATCTGTTGTCTGCCTGCTCTGTGCCCAAGCCCCTCTGCTCCTTTTCTGTGCACAGGAGGTTTGTGACAAAGGTAGGAGGGAAGCGGCACTCCTTTCCTGCCTTCTGGTTTTATGACTGACATCCGATTGGTCTGGAAACGGCCTCTGCCCCCTTGGCCAAGACCACCTGAAGACCTTGCCTGGCTTGCTAGGCAGCAGCCCTGTGTTTTTCTGAGCAGGAAGGACTGCACATATGCGACCCACTATGCAGAAAAGCCTCCAGGGGGTGGCCGGATGTTTTGTTTCTCCATTCCTTGCCCACTTTGTTGATGTGTGCTTTCATTTGCATTCCAACAGGAACAGCCTTAAGGGAGGGGTAGTGAGGCTGCTTAGAGGTAGGCAGTTGGTGCTCACAGGCCAGCAGGGCCTCCTGGTGCCTCACTAACAGTGCATTTGCACCTGGGGTGCTGGGAAGCCTCTGGGCAGTGCCCATATGGTTTGGAGCTCTGTGACATGGCCAGGTACTAGGCGCCTCCTGCTGACTTGAGCCAGTGTTCCAACTGGAGTTGCCATAGCAAAAAGGGCACAGGGCCCCTTGGGGGTTTGCTGTAAGTTCTCACTAGTTCTCACAGGCCTTCGGGGATGCACAGGATGTGTAGAGCCGCACATCCCTCCCCTGACCATTCTGCTGGGAACGGCTTGGGCCAGGGTCCTAGGCAAATACACTTTCCACCTCCCCTCCTGCTCCATCTTCCCACATCCTGGTTGAACCCGTGTGACACAGCTCCCCACCGCCTCTGCCCTTGCCAGTCCTGGAAGTGGCTGGTGTATGGATCCGCCACCTCTCTCACAATCAACCTCATCTCTCTTCCTCAGAGCATAAGGGAGATACAAGGTTAGCAGGTCAGCGAATCTGGGCATCTCCTTTCTGCGCTAGTGTCTGCTTAACTCTTGTCTTCCCGCTTGCCTTGGCCTCTCTGGCCCAGATCCCTGCCTGCTACTTCCTGCTATTGAGCAGCCAAGGATTATACTGGCTAGAGGCAGGAGCTGGCAATCCTGGTGCCCGTGGCTCACAGCCATATGTTTTAGGCTCCTTCAGGAAGCTCTGCTAAGACACCAGGGAAAGGGATATCTGACCCTTCCCTCCCGTGACCAAGGCACACTAGGACCCAGCAATGATATTCATAGGCAGCATCATCACTGTCATGCAGATCTCCAAGAGCAGAGGCAGCTTGGCATCAAGTACGGAGACCTTTGTGTAGCGGACAGCACAAGAGGGGAGCCTTCGCCATATGATTGGTTTCCGGGAACTTCAAAAAACAAGTAAGGTGTAAACACTTTGAACTCCCTCTGTCCAACCTCATACCTGACACACTCATGCAACCGCACATGAACAAAAAATTCCTCACAGGCGAGCCGACTCTCTCTCTCTCTCTTTCTCTCTCTTCCTCCCCGCCACCCCCACATGCTCACTATAACACACTGTGCCGGGTCCTCCTGGATCTACATCCACATACCTATTTGCACATATGCAGACTTAGACTTAGGAAGCACACTCTTGTACAGCAACAGGAACGCGCGCATGTAGGCAAGCAGGGGCACACACACGCACACGTGAGCGCACCCAGTACACAGTGGCTTGGAAGGTGCTAAGGGGTTTTCGAGGACTGTGTCCTACTTGCTCAAGTCCAGGGTGTTGTTCTCGTGGTGGGCGTGGCTAAGGAGCCCAGCGCTGCATACTGGACAGTCTATTGGCACTTGGGCCTCCCCCTGCTGTCCTCACCAGTCTCCCATTCCCTGAACCATGCAGCTTCGGAGACCTGGGTAGCAACAAACTCTTCGGGAAAGCAATCAAGGCAGAAATGTCAATGTAACAGGACCACATGATTACGCCCCAGTAGTGCCCCAACCAAGGATGGCATTCGTTACCCCTCAGGTCTACACCCTAAAGCACATCGCTGCACGCAGAGAATGGGGCAGGCCTGTGCCCCAGAATCCCTTGCCTCTTCTCCCTTCTACTTGGTCCCAGGGTGGTGGGGCGCCCAACCTGGCCTTCCTAGCCACCACCTGCCATCTGCAGCTGAGTTCCTGAGGCTTGTCCACTGCACACATACCTCCTTTGCTGATAACTCCCCCCGAGTTCTCTCTCCTAGCCCTCCTGTCCCTCCCTTGCTGCTCTGGACTGCTTTCAACTCACACATGCCTCTGCGTCACTGCCTCTTTGCCTCTGCCTCTGCTTCCCAATTTCCCCCTCCTCCTCTTGAGGTTCACAGGCTGCACACCTCTCCATGCACCTCTTCACTTCTTCTGGGGAAATTACAACTGCCTCACCCTGGCCTAGCCCTTCTTATCTTCTCCAAATCTCCCTCTGCTCTCACCCTCTGCACACCTGGGATCTCTCAGTCCTCTGGTGAACACCAATCCCCATTTATCTAATCTGTTGTCTGCCTGCTCTGTGCCCAAGCCCCTCTGCTCCTTTTCTGTGCACAGGAGGTTTGTGACAAAGGTAGGAGGGAAGCGGCACTCCTTTCCTGCCTTCTGGTTTTATGACTGACATCCGATTGGTCTGGAAACGGCCTCTGCCCCCTTGGCCAAGACCACCTGAAGACCTTGCCTGGCTTGCTAGGCAGCAGCCCTGTGTTTTTCTGAGCAGGAAGGACTGCACATATGCCACCCACTATGCAGAAAAGCCTCCAGGGGGTGGCCGGATGTTTTGTTTCTCCATTCCTTGCCCACTTTGTTGATGTGTGCTTTCATTTGCATTCCAACAGGAACAGCCTTAAGGGAGGGGTAGTGAGGCTGCTTAGAGGTAGGCAGTTGGTGCTCACAGGCCAGCAGGGCCTCCTGGTGCCTCACTAACAGTGCATTTGCACCTGGGGTGCTGGGAAGCCTCTGGGCAGTGCCCATATGGTTTGGAGCTCTGTGACATGGCCAGGTACTAGGCGCCTCCTGCTGACTTGAGCCAGTGTTCCAACTGGAGTTGCCATAGCAAAAAGGGCACAGGGCCCCTTGGGGGTTTGCTGTAAGTTCTCACTAGTTCTCACAGGCCTTCGGGGATGCACAGGATGTGTAGAGCCGCACATCCCTCCCCTGACCATTCTGCTGGGAACGGCTTGGGCCAGGGTCCTAGGCAAATACACTTTCCACCTCCCCTCCTGCTCCATCTTCCCACATCCTGGTTGAACCCGTGTGACACAGCTCCCCACCGCCTCTGCCCTTGCCAGTCCTGGAAGTGGCTGGTGTATGGATCCGCCACCTCTCTCACAATCAACCTCATCTCTATTGCTCAGAGCATAAGGGAGATACAAGGTTAGCAGGTCAGCGAATCTGGGCATCTCCTTTCTGCGCTAATGTCTGCTTAACTCTTGTCTTCCCGCTTGCCTTGGCCTCTCTGGCCCAGATCCCTGCCTGCTACTTCCTGCTATTGAGCAGCCAAGGATTATACTGGCTAGAGGCAGGAGCTGGCAATCTTGGTGCCCGTGGCTCACAGCCATATGTTTTAGGCTCCTTCAGGAAGCTCTGCTAAGACACCAGGGAAAGGGATATCTGACCCTTCCCTCCCGTGACCAAGGCACACTAGCACCCAGCAATGATATTCATAGGCAGCATCATCACTGTCATGCAGATCTCCAAGAGCAGAGGCAGCTTGGCATCAAGTACGGAGACCTTTGTGTACCGGACAGCACAAGAGGGGAGCCTTCGCCATATGATTGGTTTCCGGGAACTTCAAAAAACAAGTAACGTGTAAACACTTTGAACTCCCTCTGTCCAACCTCATACCTGACACACTCATGTAACCGCACATGAACAAAAAATTCCTCACAGGCGAGCCGACTCTCTCTCTCTCTCTTTCTCTCTCTTCCTCCCCGCCACCCCCACATGCTCACTATAACACACTGTGCCGGGTCCTCCTGGATCTACATCCACATACCTATTTGCACATATGCAGACTTAGACTTAGGAAGCACACTCTTGTACAGCAACAGGAACACGCGCATGTAGGCAAGCAGGGGCACACACACGCACACGTGAGCGCACCCAGTACACAGTGGCTTGGAAGGTGCTAAGGGGTTTTCGAGGACTGTGTCCTACTTGCTCAAGTCCAGGGTGTTGTTCTCGTGGTGGGCGTGGCTAAGGAGCCCAGCGCTGCATACTGGACAGTCTATTGGCACTTGGGCCTCGCCCTGCTGTCCTCACCAGTCTCCCATTCCCTGAACCATGCAGCTTCGGAGACCTGGGTAGCAACAAACTCTTCGGGAAAGCAATCAAGGCAGAAATGTCAATGTAACAGGACCACATGATTACGCCCCAGTAGTGCCCCAACCAAGGATGGCATTCGTTACCCCTCAGGTCTACACCCTAAAGCACATCGCTGCACGCAGAGAATGGGGCAGGCCTGTGCCCCAGAATCCCTTGCCTCTTCTCCCTTCTACTTGGTCCCAGGGTGGTGGGGCGCCCAACCTGGCCTTCCTAGCCACCACCTGCCATCTGCAGCTGAGTTCCTGAGGCTTGTCCCCTGCACACATACCTCCTTTGCTGATAACTCCCCCGAGTTCTCTCTCCTAGCCCTCCTGTCCCTCCCTTGCTGCTCTGGACTGCTTTCAACTCACACATGCCTCTGCGTCACTGCCTCTTTGCCTCTGCCTCTGCTTCCCAATTTCCCCCTCCTCCTCTTGAGGTTCACAGGCTGCACACCTCCCCATGCACCTCTTCACTTCTTCTGGGGGAAATTACAACTGCCTCACCCTGGCCTAGCCCTTCTTATCTTCTCCAAATCTCCCTCTGCTCTCACCCTCTGCACACCTGGGATCTCTCAGTCCTCTGGTGAACACCAATCCCCATTTATCTAATCTGTTGTCTGCCTGCTCTGTGCCCAAGCCCTCTGCTCCTTTTCTGTGCACAGGAGGTTTGTGACAAAGGTAGGAGGGAAGCGGCACTCCTTTCCTGCCTTCTGGTTTATGACTGACATCCGATTGGTCTGGGAAACGGCCTCTGCCCCCTTGGCCACGTCCACCTGAAGACCTTGCCTGGCTTGCTAGGCAGGCAGCCCTGTGTTTTTCTGAGCAGGAAGGACTGCACATATGCGACCCACTATGCAGAAAAGCCTCCAGGGGGTGGCCGGATGTTTTGTTTCTCCATTCCCTTGCCCACTTTGTTGATGTGTGCTTTCATTTGCATTCCAACAGGAACAGCCTTAAGGGAGGGGTAGTGAGGCTGCTTAGAGGTAGGCAGTTGGTGCTCACAGGCCAGCAGGGCCTCCTGGTGCCTCACTAACAGTGCATTTGCACCTGGGGTGCTGGGAAGCCTCTGGGCAGTGCCCATATGGTTTGGAGCTCTGTGACATGGCCAGGTACTAGGCGCCTCCTGCTGACTTGAGCCAGTGTTCCAACTGGAGTTGCCATAGCAAAAAGGGCACAGGGCCCCTTGGGGGTTTGCTGTAAGTTCTCACTAGTTCTCACAGGCCTTCGGGGATGCACAGGATGTGTAGAGCCGCACATCCCTCCCTGACCATTCTGCTGGGAACGGCTTGGGGCCAGGGTCCTAGGCAAATACACTTTCCACCTCCCCTCCTGCTCCATCTTCCCACATCCTGGTTGAACCCGTGTGACACAGCTCCCCACCGCCTCTGCCCTTGCCAGTCCTGGAAGTGGCTGGTGTATGGATCCGCCACCTCTCTCACAATCAACCTCATCTCTATTGCTCAGAGCATAAGGGAGATACAAGGTTAGCAGGTCAGCGAATCTGGGCATCTCCTTTGCTGCGCTAGTGTCTGCTTAACTCTTGTCTTCCCGCTTGCCTTGGCCTCTCTGGCCAGATCCCTGCTTGCTACTTCCTGCTATTGAGCAGCCAAGGATTATAGTGGCTAGAGGCAGGAGCTGGCAATCTTGGTGCCCGTGGCTCACAGCCATATGTTTTAGGCTCCTTCAGGAAGCTCTGCTAAGACACCAGGGAAAGGGATATCTGAACCTTCCCTGCCGTGACCAAGGCACACTAGCTCCCAGCAATGATATTCATAGGCAGCATCATCACTGTCATGCAGATCTCCAAGAGCAGAGGCAGCTTGGCATCAAGTACGGAGACCTTTGTGTAGCGGACAGCACAGAGGGGAGCCTTCGCCATATGATTGGTTTCCGGGAACTTCAAAAAAACAAGTAACGTGTAATTACTTTGAACTCCCAACCTCATACCTGACACACTCATGCAACCGCACATGAACAAAAAATTCTCACAGGCGAGCCGACTCTCTCTCTCTCTCTCTTTCTCTCTCTTCCTCCCCGCCACCCCCACATGCTCACTATAACACACTGTGCCGGGGTCCTCCTGGATCTACATCCACATACCTATTTGCACATTATGCAGACTTAGGCTTAGGAAGCACACTCTTGTACAGCATCAGGAACGCACGCATGTAGGCAAGCAGGGGCACACACACGCACACGTGAGGCGCACCCAGTACACAGTGGCTTGGAAGGTGCTAAGGGGTTTTCGAGGACTGTGTCCTACTTGCTCAAGTCCAGGGTGTTGTTCTCGTGGTGGGCGTGGCTAAGGAGCCCAGCGCTGCTTACTGGACAGTCCCTTGGCACTTGGGCCTCCCCTGCTGTCCTCACCAGTCTCCCATTCCCTGAACCATGCAGCTTCGGAGACCCTGGGTAGCAACAACTCTTCGGGAAAGGAATCAAGGCAGAAATGTCAATGTAACAGGACCACATGATTACGCCCCAGTAGTGCCCCAACCAAGGATGGCATTCGTTACCCCTCAGGTCTACACCCTAAAGCACAGCGCTGCGGGCAGAGAATGGGGCAGGCCTGTGCCCCAGAATCCCTTGCCTCTTCTCCCTTCTACTTGGTCCCAGGGTGGTGGGGCGCCCACCTGGCCTTCCTAGCCACCACCTGCCATCTGCAGCTGAGTTCCTGAGGCTTGTCCCCTGCACACATACCTCCTTTGCTGATAACTCCCTCCGAGTTCTCTCTCCTAGCCTTCCTGTCCGTGCCTTGCTGCTCTGGACTGCTTTCAACTCACACATGCCTCTGCGTCACTGCCTCTTTGCCTCTGCCTCTGCTTCCCAATTTCCCCCTCCTCCTCTTGAGGTTCACAGGCTGCACACCTCCCCATGCAACTCTTCACTTCTTCTGGGGAAATTACAACTGCCTCACCTGGCCTAGCCCTTCTTATCTTCTCCAAATCTCCCTCTGCTCTCACCCTCTGCACACCTGGGATCTCTCAGTCCTCTGGTGAACACCAATCCCCATTTATCTAATCTGTTGTCTGCCTGCTCTGTGCCCAAGCCCCTCTGCTCCTTTTCTGTGCACAGGAGGTTTGTGACAAAGGTAGGAGGGAAGCGGCACTCCTTTCCTGCCTTCTGGTTTTATGACTGACATCCGATTGGTCTGGAAACGGCCTCTGCCCCCTTGGCCAAGACCACCTGAAGACCTTGCCTGGCTTGCTAGGCAGCAGCCCTGTGTTTTTCTGAGCAGGAAGGACTGCACATATGCGACCCACTATGCAGAAAAGCCTCCAGGGGGTGGCCGGATGTTTTGTTTCTCCATTCCTTGCCACTTTGTTGTGTGTGTGCTTTTCATTTGCATTCCAACAGGAACAGCCTTAAGGGAGGGGTAGTGAGGCTGCTTAGAGGTAGGCAGTTGGTGCTCACAGGCCAGCAGGGCCTCCTGGTGCCTCACTAACAGTGCATTTGCACCTGGGGTGCTGGGAAGCCTCTGGGCAGTGCCCATATGGTTTGGAGCTCTGTGACATGGCCAGTACTAGGCGCCTCCTGCTGACTTGAGCCAGTGTTCCAACTGGAGTTGCCATAGCAAAAAGGGCACAGGGCCCCTGGGGGTTTGCTGTAAGTTCTCACTAGTTCTCACAGGCCTTCGGGGATGCACAGGATGTGTAGAGCCGCACATCCTCCCCTGACCATTCTGCTGGGAACGGCTTGGGCCAGGGTCCTAGGCAAATACACTTTCCACCTCCCCTCCTGCTCCATCTTCCCACATCCTGGTTGAACCGTGTGACACAGCTCCCCACCGCCTCTGCCCTTGCCAGTCCTGGAAGTGGCTGGTGTATGGATCCGCCACCTCTCTCACAATCAACCTCATCTCTCTTGCTCAGAGCATAAGGGAGATACAAGTTTAGCAGGTCAGCGAATCTGGGCATCTCCTTTCTGCGCTAGTGTCTGCTTAACTCTTGTCTTCCCGCTTGCCTTGGCCTCTCTGGCCCAGATCCCTGCCTGCTACGTCCTGCTATTGAGCAGCCAAGGATTATACTGGCTAGAGGCAGGAGCTGGCAATCCTGGTGCCCGTGGCTCACAGCCATATGTTTTAGGCTCCTTCAGGAAGCTCTGCTAAGACACCAGGGAAAGGGATATCTGACCCTTCCCTCCCGTGACCAAGGCACACTAGCACCCAGCAATGATATTCATAGGCAGCATCATCACTGTCCATGCAGATCTCCAAGAGCAGAGGCAGCTTGGCATCAAGTACGGAGACCTTTGTGTAGCGGACCGCACAAGAGGGGAGCCTTCGCCATATGATTGGTTTCCGGGAACTTCAAAAAACAAGTAAGGTGTAAACACTTTGAACTCCCTCTGTCCAACCTCATACCTGACACACTCATGCAACCGCACATGAACAAAAAATTCCTCACAGGCGAGCCGACTCTCTCTCTCTCTCTTTCTCTCTCTTCCTCCCCGCCACCCCCACATGCTCACTATAACACACTGTGCCGGGTCCTCCTGGATCTACATCCACATACCTATTTGCACATATGCAGACTTAGACTTAGGAAGCACACTCTTGTACAGCAACAGGAACGCGCGCATGTAGGCAAGCAGGGGCCACACACACGCACACGTGAGCGCACCCAGTACACAGTGGCTTGGAAGGTGCTAAGGGGTTTTCGAGGACTGTGTCCTACTTGCTCAAGTCCAGGGTGTTGTTCTCGTGGTGGGCGTGGCTAAGGAGCCAGCGCTGCATACTGGACAGTCTATTGGCACTTGGGCCTCCCCCTGCTGTCCTCACCAGTCTCCCATTCCCTGAACCATGCAGCTTCGGAGACCTGGGTAGCAACAAACTCTTCGGGAAAGCAATCAAGGCAGAAATGTCAATGTAACAGGACCACATGATTACGCCCCCAGTAGTGCCCCAACCAAGGATGGCATTCGTTACCCCTCAGGTCTACACCCTAAAGCACATCGCTGCACGCAGAGAATGGGGCAGGCCTGTGCCCCAGAATCCCTTGCCTCTTCTCCCTTCTACTTGGTCCAGGGTGGTGGGGCGCCCAACCTGGCCTTCCTAGCCACCACCTGCCATCTGCAGCTGAGTTCCTGAGGCTTGTCCACTGCACACATACCTCCTTTGCTGATAACTCCCCCCGAGTTCTCTCTCCTAGCCCTCCTGTCCCTCCCTTGCTGCTCTGGACTGCTTTCAACTCACACATGCCTCTGCGTCACTGCCTCTTTGCCTCTGCCTCTGCTTCCCAATTTCCCCTCCTCCTCTTGAGGTTCACAGGCTGCACACCTCTCCATGCACCTCTTCACTTCTTCTGGGGAAATTACAACTGCCTCACCCTGGCCTAGCCCTTCTTATCTTCTCCAAATCTCCCTCTGCTCTCACCCTCTGCACACCTGGGATCTCTCAGTCCTCTGGTGAACACCAATCCCCATTTATCTAATCTGTTGTCTGCCTGCTCTGTGCCCAAGCCCTCTGCTCCTTTTCTGTGCACAGGAGGTTTGTGACAAAGGTAGGAGGGAAGCGGCACTCCTTTCCTGCCTCTGGTTTTATGACTGACATCCGATTGGTCTGGAAACGGGCCTCTGCCCCCTTGGCCAAGACTACCTGAAGACCTTGCCTGGCTTGCTAGGCAGCAGCCCTGTGTTTTTCTGAGCAGGAAGGACTGCACATATGCCACCCACTATGCAGAAAAGCCTCCAGGGGGTGGCCGGATGTTTTGTTTCTCCATTCCTTGCCCACTTTGTTGATGTGTGCTTTCATTTGCATTCCAACAGGAACAGCCTTAAGGGAGGGGTAGTGAGGCTGCTTAGAGGTAGGCAGTTGGTGCTCACAGGCCAGCAGGGCCTCCTGGTGCCTCACTAACAGTGCATTTGCACCTGGGGTGCTGGGAAGCCTCTGGGCAGTGCCCATATGGTTTGGAGCTCTGTGACATGGCCAGGTACTAGGCGCCTCCTGCTGACTTGAGCCAGTGTTCCAACTGGAGTTGCCATAGCAAAAAGGGCACAGGGCCCCTTGGGGGTTTGCTGTAAGTTCTCACTAGTTCTCACAGGCCTTCGGGGATGCACAGGATGTGTAGAGCCGCACATCCCTCCCCTGACCATTCTGCTGGGAACGGCTTGGGCCAGGGTCCTAGGCAAATACACTTTCCACCTCCCCTCCTGCTCCATCTTCCCACATCCTGGTTGAACCCGTGTGACACAGCTCCCCACCGCCTCTGCCCTTGCCAGTCCTGGAAGTGGCTGGTGTATGGATCCGCCACCTCTCTCACAATCAACCTCATCTCTATTGCTCAGAGCATAAGGGAGATACAAGGTTAGCAGGTCAGCGAATCTGGGCATCTCCTTTCTGCGCTAATGTCTGCTTAACTCTTGTCTTCCCGCTTGCCTTGGCCTCTCTGGCCCAGATCCCTGCCTGCTACTTCCTGCTATTGAGCAGCCAAGGATTATACTGGCTAGAGGCAGGAGCTGGCAATCTTGGTGCCCGTGGCTCACAGCCATATGTTTTAGGCTCCTTCAGGAAGCTCTGCTAAGACACCAGGGAAAGGGATATCTGACCCTTCCCTCCCGTGACCAAGGCACACTAGCACCCAGCAATGATATTCATAGGCAGCATCATCACTGTCATGCAGATCTCCAAGAGCAGAGGCAGCTTGGCATCAAGTACGGAGACCTTTGTGTAGCGGACAGCACAAGAGGGGAGCCTTCGCCATATGATTGGTTTCCGGGAACTTCAAAAAACAAGTAACGTGTAAACACTTTGAACTCCCTCTGTCCAACCTCATACCTGACACACTCATGCAACCGCACATGAACAAAAAATTCCTCACAGGCGAGCCGACTCTCTCTCTCTCTCTTTCTCTCTCTTCCTCCCCGCCACCCCCACATGCTCACTATAACACACTGTGCCGGGTCCTCCTGGATCTACATCCACATACCTATTTGCACATATGCAGACTTAGACTTAGGAAGCACACTCTTGTACAGCAACAGGAACACGCGCATGTAGGCAAGCAGGGGCACACACACGCACACGTGAGCGCACCCAGTACACAGTGGCTTGGAAGGTGCTAAGGGGTTTTCGAGGACTGTGTCCTACTTGCTCAAGTCCAGGGTGTTGTTCTCGTGGTGGGCGTGGCTAAGGAGCCCAGCGCTGCATACTGGACAGTCTATTGGCACTTGGGCCTCGCCCTGCTGTCCTCACCAGTCTCCCATTCCCTGAACCATGCAGCTTCGGAGACCTGGGTAGCAACAAACTCTTCGGGAAAGCAATCAAGGCAGAAATGTCAATGTAACAGGACCACATGATTACGCCCCAGTAGTGCCCCAACCAAGGATGGCATTCGTTACCCCTCAGGTCTACACCCTAAAGCACATCGCTGCACGCAGAGAATGGGGCAGGCCTGTGCCCCAGAATCCCTTGCCTCTTCTCCCTTCTACTTGGTCCCAGGGTGGTGGGGCGCCCAACCTGGCCTTCCTAGCCACCACCTGCCATCTGCAGCTGAGTTCCTGAGGCTTGTCCCCTGCACACATACCTCCTTTGCTGATAACTCCCCCGAGTTCTCTCTCCTAGCCCTCCTGTCCTCCCTTGCTGCTCTGGACTGCTTTCAACTCACACATGCCTCTGCGTCACTGCCTCTTTGCCTCTGCCTCTGCTTCCCAATTTCCCCTCCTCCTCTTGAGGTTCACAGCTGCACACCTCCCCATGCACCTCTTCACTTCTTCTGGGGAAATTACAACTGCCTCACCCTGGCCTAGCCCTTCTTATCTTCTCCAAATCTCCCTCTGCTCTCACCCTCTGCACACCTGGGATCTCTCAGTCCTCTGGTGAACACCAATCCCCATTTATCTAATCTGTTGTCTGCCTGCTCTGTGCCCAAGCCCCTCTGCTCCTTTTCTGTGCACAGGAGGTTTGTGACAAAGGTAGGAGGGAAGCGGCACTCCTTTCCTGCCTTCTGGTTTTATGACTGACATCCGATTGGTCTGGAAACGGCCTCTGCCCCCTTGGCCACGTCCACCTGAAGACCTTGCCTGGCTTGCTAGGCAGCAGCCCTGTGTTTTTCTGAGCAGGAAGGACTGCACATATGCGACCCACTATGCAGAAAAGCCTCCAGGGGGTGGCCGGATGTTTTGTTTCTCCATTCCTTGCCCACTTTGTTGATGTGTGCTTTCATTTGCATTCCAACAGGAACAGCCTTAAGGGAGGGGTAGTGAGGCTGCTTAGAGGTAGGCAGTTGGTGCTCACAGGCCAGCAGGGCCTCCTGGTGCCTCACTAACAGTGCATTTGCACCTGGGGTGCTGGGAAGCCTCTGGGCAGTGCCCATATGGTTTGGAGCTCTGTGACATGGCCAGGTACTAGGCGCCTCCTGCTGACTTGAGCCAGTGTTCCAACTGGAGTTGCCATAGCAAAAAGGGCACAGGGCCCCTTGGGGGTTTGCTGTAAGTTCTCACTAGTTCTCACAGGCCTTCGGGGATGCACAGGATGTGTAGAGCCGCACATCCCTCCCCTGACCATTCTGCTGGGAACGGCTTGGGCCAGGGTCCTAGGCAAATACACTTTCCACCTCCCCTCCTGCTCCATCTTCCCACATCCTGGTTGAACCCGTGTGACACAGCTCCCCACCGCCTCTGCCCTTGCCAGTCCTGGAAGTGGCTGGTGTATGGATCCGCCACCTCTCTCACAATCAACCTCATCTCTATTGCTCAGAGCATAAGGGAGATACAAGGTTAGCAGGTCAGCGAATCTGGGCATCTCCTTTCTGCGCTAGTGTCTGCTTAACTCTTGTCTTCCCGCTTGCCTTGGCCTCTCTGGCCCAGATCCCTGCTTGCTACTTCCTGCTATTGAGCAGCCAAGGATTATAGTGGCTAGAGGCAGGAGCTGGCAATCTTGGTGCCCGTGGCTCACAGCCATATGTTTTAGGCTCCTTCAGGAAGCTCTGCTAAGACACCAGGGAAAGGGATATCTGAACCTTCCCTGCCGTGACCAAGGCACACTAGCTCCCAGCAATGATATTCATAGGCAGCATCATCACTGTCATGCAGATCTCCAAGAGCAGAGGCAGCTTGGCATCAAGTACGGAGACCTTTGTGTAGCGGACAGCACAAGAGGGGAGCCTTCGCCATATGATTGGTTTCCGGGAACTTCAAAAAACAAGTAACGTGTAATTACTTTGAACTCCCAACCTCATACCTGACACACTCATGCAACCGCACATGAACAAAAAATTCCTCACAGGCGAGCCGACTCTCTCTCTCTCTCTCTTTCTCTCTCTTCCTCCCCGCCACCCCTCATGCTCACTATAACACACTGTGCCGGGTCCTCCTGGATCTACATCCACATAACTATTTGCACATATGCAGACTTAGGCTTAGGAAGCACACTCTTGTACAGCATCAGGAACACACGCATGTAGGCAAGCAGGGGCACACACATGCACACGTGAGCGCACCCAGTACACAGTGGCTTGGAAGTTGCTAAGGGGTTTTCGAGGACTGTGTCCTACTTGCTCAAGTCCAGGGTGTTGTTCTCGTGGTGGGCGTGGCTAAGGAGCCCAGCGCTGCTTACTGGACAGTCCATTGGCACTTGGGCCTCCCCCTGCTGTCCTCACCAGTCTCCCATTCCCTGAGCCATGCAGCTTCGGAGACCTGGGTTGCAACAAACTCTTCGGGAAAGCAATCAAGGCAGAAATGTCAATGTAACAGGACCACATGATTACGCCCCAGTAGTGCCCCAACCAAGGATGGCATTCGTTACCCCTCAGGTCTACACCCTAAAGCACAGCGCTGCGCGCAGAGAATGGGGCAGGCCTGTGCCCCAGAATCCCTTGCCTCTTCTCCCTTCTACTTGGTCCCAGGGTGGTGGGGCGCCCAACCTGGCCTTCCTAGCCACCACCTGCCATCTGCAGCTGAGTTCCTGAGGCTTGTCCCCTGCACACATACCTCCTTTGCTGATAACTCCCTCCGAGTTCTCTCTCCTAGCCCTCCTGTCCCTCCCTTGCTGCTCTGGACTGCTTTCAACTCACACATGCCTCTGCGTCACTGCCTATTTGCCTCTGCCTCTGCTTCCCAATTTCCCCCTCCTCCTCTTGAGGTTCACAGGCTGCACACCTCCCCATGCACCTCTTCACTTCTTCTGGGAAATTACAACTGCCTCACCCTGGCCTAGCCCTTCTTATCTTCTCCAAATCTCCCTCTGCTCTCACCCTCTGCACACCTGGGATCTCTCAGTCCTCTGGTGAACACCAATCCCCATTTATCTAATCTGTTGTCTGCCTGCTCTGTGCCAAGCCCCTCTGCTCCTTTTCTGTGCACAGGAGGTTTGTGACAAAGGTAGGAGGGAAGCGGCACTCCTTTCCTGCCTTCTGGTTTTATGACTGACATCCGATTGGTCTGGAAACGGCCTCTGCCCCCTTGGCCAAGACCACCTGAAGACCTTGCCTGGCTTGCTAGGCAGCAGCCCTGTGTTTTTCTGAGCAGGAAGGACTGCACATATGCCACCCACTATGCAGAAAAGCCTCCAGGGGGTGGCCGGATGTTTTGTTTCTCCATTCCTTGCCCACTTTGTTGATGTGTGCTTTCATTTGCATTCCAACAGGAACAGCCTTAAGGGAGGGGTAGTGAGGCTGCTTAGAGGTAGGCAGTTGGTGCTCACAGGCCAGCAGGGCCTCCTGGTGCCTCACTAACAGTGCATTTGCACCTGGGGTGCTGGGAAGCCTCTGGGCAGTGCCCATATGGTTTGGAGCTCTGTGACATGGCCAGGTACTAGGCGCCTCCTGCTGACTTGAGCCAGTGTTCCAACTGGAGTTGCCATAGCAAAAAGGGCACAGGGCCCCTTGGGGGTTTGCTGTAAGTTCTCACTAGTTCTCACAGGCCTTCGGGGATGCACAGGATGTGTAGAGCCGCACATCCCTCCCCTGACCATTCTGCTGGGAACGGCTTGGGCCAGGGTCCTAGGCAAATACACTTTCCACCTCCCCTCATGCTCCATCTTCCCACATCCTGGTTGAACCCGTGTGACACAGCTCCCCACCGCCTCTGCCCTTGCCAGTCCTGGAAGTGGCTGGTGTATGGATCCGCCACCTCTCTCACAATCAACCTCATCTCTCTTGCTCAGAGCATAAGGGAGATACAAGGTTAGCAGGTCAGCGAATCTGGGCATCTCCTTTCTGCGCTAGTGTCTGCTTAACTCTTGTCTTCCCGCTTGCCTTGGCCTCTCTGGCCCAGATCCCTGCCTGCTACTTCCTGCTATTGAGCAGCCAAGGATTATACTGGCTAGAGGCAGGAGCTGGCAATCCTGGTGCCCGTGGCTCACAGCCATATGTTTTAGGCTCCTGCAGGAAGCTCTGCTAAGACACTAGGGAAAGGGATATCTGACCCTTCCCTGCCTCGATCAAGGCACACTAGCACCCAGCAACAGTATTCATAGGCGTCATTGTCACTGTCATGCAGATTTCCAAGTGCGGAGGCAGCTAGGTATCCCGGGCCTCAAGACCGGAGAACTTTGTGCAGAAGACAGCACAAAATTGGAGACTTTGCCAAATGATTGGTGTCTGGGAACTTCAAATAAGCAAGTAAACATGCACACAATTGGAACTCCCTGTGTCCAACCTCATACATGACACACTCATACAACCGCACATGAACAAAGAATTCCTCATAGGCGAAATGACTCTCTCTCTCTCTTTCTCTTTCTCCATTCCCGCCACCTCCACATGCTCACTCATAACACACTGTGCCGGGTCTTCCTGGATCTACATCCACATACCTATTTACACATACACAGACTTTGGCTTAGTAAGCACACCCATGTACAGCATCAGGAACAAAGACACACGCATGTAAGCAAGCACGGGCACACATATGCACATGCGAGCGCACCCAGTACACAGTGGCTTGGAAGGTGCTAAAGGGTTTCAGGGGACTGTGTCCTACTTGCTCAAGTCAAGGGTGATATTCTTGTGGTGGGCGTGGCTAAGGAGCCCAGCGCTGCTTACTGGCCAGTCCATTGGCACTTGTGCCTCTAGCTGCTGTCCTCACCAGTATCCCGTTCCCTCAACCATGCAGCTTGGGTGACCTGGGTAGCAACAAACTTTGGGGGAAAGAAATCAAGGGATAAATGGGAATGCAACAGGACCACAGGATTAGGCCCCCAGTAGTGCCCCAACCTGGGAAGGCATTCATTACCGCTCAGGTCTACACCAAGAAGCATGGAGCTGCAAGCAGAGAGCGGGGCAGGCCTGTGTGCCAGAATCCCTCGCCTCTTCTTCCTCCTCTTGGTCCCAAGGTGGTGGGGTGCCCATCGTGATTGTCCAACCTCGCCTTTCTTGTATGGTGCAAGTCAGTTCGCTTTTTGGCAGGAACTGACCAGGAGGGCCTCCTAACGGAGGCTCAACCTGCCCACCTTGTTCTTGGGTCTGCTACTTTTGCTTCTTCACAGGAGCCAGCGGATCAGCTTAGGAGATCTCCATTTTGTCAGTCTTTTAAATATCAGGCCTGTGTGTATTGTTTCTTCTGTTTTATTGGAATTGTTTTACCTCTTGTTATTTTGTGGACTGCACAACTGACAAGACTGATAGGCATGGGCAACGTCCCTTCCACTCCCGTGGACTTGACTTTAGCCCACTGGAAGGAAGTTACTCACAATAATAGTGTAGAGATCAAGAAACGAAAGTGGGTGACTCTCTGCTCTTCTGAGTGGCTCACTTTCAAGATGGGTGGCCACCAGAAGGGACTTTTGACTTGAGTACAATTCTCAAAGTAGAGGACTATGTTTTTATTTCCTTACATAGTCACTTCGAAAAAGTTGGTAGATATCACCTTCTCTGGGCCCCTCCCGTGAGTCCGTCCCTTCTCCTTTTGTGTGAAAACTCATTTTGTTTTTTAAACACAAAGAGAAGTTCAACCACCTGTCACTCATGGTCTCAATTACTTGTGGTAATACTCAGTTAGCTGCTGTTACTGTGGTGGCACTTACTAAAAACTTCATACAGTATATTAATCAGCTATAATGTCATGATAGTATTACCATATTACTGTACAGTATTAGAAAACAGATACACAGCAGATAGTGCTTAGAAAATTTCTAAGTACTGTATGTAAGCATTTAGGTTCTTTTTTTTTTTTTTTGGCCAGTCCTTGGCCTTGGACTAATGATTTCTCATTAGTATTACCAGGAGGGTTATATACTTAATTTAATGTTGTTTTTATTTTGCCAGTTCTGAGGCTTGAACTCAGGGCTTGAGCATTGTCCCTGAGCTGCTTTTATTCACACACACACACACAGCACTACTTCCACCTTTTTCTGTTTATGTGGTGGGGAGGAATGGAACCCAGGGCTTCATGCATGCTAGGCGAGCACTCTGCCGCTAAGCCAGCTAGTCGAATATGTTGGGTGTATTTATGATTGTTCATTATGCCAGTCCTGAGGCTTGAACTCAGGGCTTGGGTGCTGTTCTTGTGCTGAAGGCTAGCAGACTATCATTTGAACCACAGGTCCACTTCCAGCTTTTTTTGGTAGTTATTTGGAGATGAGTCTCATAGACTTTCCTGCCTGGATGGATTTGAGCTGTGAGTCTCAGCTCATAAGCTTCTGAGAAGTTAGGATTACAGGTGAGAGCCACTGGCACTTAGCAGCTACTTTTTTGTTTTTGTTGTTGTTGTTTTTACAAACTGATTGTAAAGATAAATTACAATATTTTAAGTGATGAACTGCTTTTCCTAATTCAAGTATTTTGGCATATTTTCTAGTTAATCAGTTATGTAGATGTAAAACATTACTTGGAAGATTGTTTATGTGTTTATTATGTGGAAGACAGCAATTTGCTTTCCATAATTGTTCATTCACTTGTGAAATATCTTTTCCTTCTGTGAACCAGTCTAAAGCTACAAAAATAGGTATTGAACTATTAGAATCTTATTAAACCATGTATTGTGCTCTCTCTCCTCTCCTCTCCTCTCCTCTCCTGTCCTCCCCTCCCTTCCCCTCTCCTCCCCTCCACTCCTCTCCCCTGTCCTCCCCTTTTCTCTCCTCTCCTCTCCCACCACCTGTAGTAACAAGGTTTGAATTCAAGGCTTCATCCTGGCATGTATGCCCACTCAGCTGGTATTCTGCCACTTACACATGTAGCCCAGCATTTCACTGGTTAATTGGAGATGGAGTCTTTTGGACTTTACTGAATGGGCTGGCTTTGAACCCTGACCCTCTGCATCTCAGCTTGCTGAGTATCCAGGTTTACCGGTATGAGCCCCAGGTGCCTGGCTAAATCATGTGTTTTAATTTTAACACATTTTGTTATGTTCAATGTACATGGCTTAGAAATACATAATGACAGTAGTTTGTATGCAGCAAACTACATTATTCTTAGAGAATTAGAGAACTAGAGTGCACATTTTGGTATTGAGATTTTCTTTAAAAAAATAAATGAGTAGAACCCTTGAAAGGACAATGAAATATAATATGATGGTCCCATATGTATATGAAGAAGTGTGATGTAAAACACAATGAGTTGCATGGTCCTAGATGCTATGAATTCTGAGGATCCAACAATGAGGTTTGAGCTTTCATACAGCTCGGCTTTCTAAAAATTGTTGGTAATTGATCTTACATTAATTATCTCATTTCATTCCTAAAACATCCTGAATATTAGATCGGGTATGTATTGAAATCATAATTTGCGTATAAGAAAACATGGCTTAATGTATGGATCTGTGACCCCTCTGTATATCACTTTGACAATAAATAAGTAATTATATATATTTTTTTTTAAAAAAGGAAAACACATTGAGAGGCTGCTGGCTACTCCAAGTGGAGGTGATGGTGTCTTTCTAATTATAAGGCTGAGTTTTTTGCTGGCACATGGTAGCTGTGAGGATTATTCTAAAATAAGATTCCTGATCAAAGATGGCCTTTAGAACTTTTGATAACATTGAAAACTACTAGGTCTATCATGATTGCTCTCAACCAACTAATTATGCCTATTTAGAAGTAATAATTATATGAGAGTTCAGCATTTTCCATTTTCTGAAAAACAAGAAATGTAAGGTTAGACTCATTTTCTCTATACTGATGATGATGTAGGAACTCAATGTAGTTCAGTGCCAATGTGATCCTTTTAAATAGGACCATATGAAGTTCTGTCTGATGCTTTGCTCATTTGAGCTAAATTTAAAAATTGAAGTGTTAGGGTCTTTTTTTAATAAGTTAGCAACATATTTCTAACAAATTTTTAATCTTTTATTGGAAAACTAGCATTTTGTGGATTCTTTGTTGTTGTTATTGTTTGTGGGGCATGAACGCAGGTGCTGACCCTGAGTTCACTCACTATCTTCCTTTCTCTCTTTCTTTCTTCCTTTCTTTCTTTTCTCCTTCCTTCCTTCCTTCCTTCCTTCCTTCCTTCCTTCCTTCCTTCCTTCCTTCCTTCCTTCCTTCATTGTCAGTCCTGGACTCAGGTCCTGAGCACTGTCGCAGGCTTTTTTTTTGTTTTGCTCAAGGCTAGTAAAATACCACTTGAGCCATTGCTCCACTTCTTGCTTTTTGCTATATGTGGTGGTGAGGAATTGAACCCATGGCTTCATGTATACAAGGCAAGCACTCTACCACTAGGCCATATTCCCAGCCCTTCTTCCTTTCTTTTCAAGGCTAGTCCTCTGTCTCTTTGAGCCACAGTGCCTCTTCCAGGTTTTTTTTTTGTTTTTTTTTTTTTGTAGTTAATTGGAGATGATACTCTTTAACAGACATTCTTGTCTTCACTGGCATTCAACCATGATCCTCAAAGGTCAGCCTTCTGAGTAGCTAGGATGACAGACAGGCATGAGCCACCAGCACCCTGTACATTGGGACACTTCTAAAATGTATGTCTTATGCTTAAATACCTCTTCTCCACTGCCTTATGGAAGGAGCCCAAATTGACCCCAGCTTCTTTTTAATTTTCACAATGCTTATGGCATTCAGCAGCAGGAATTCCTGGTTTCTAGAGAGTTGTTCTCTTCCTGTGTTCCTGTCTCTGTCTCTTCTTCCTGGAATCTTCCCCATTGGTGTCTGCCTGTCAAATGGCTACCCATTCTTAATGAACTACTCAGATGTGAAGTTGAAATGATAAATCTTTGCTTTCCTTGGCCAGCCCCGCCCCACCCTGGCGGTTTCCTGTTGTTTCTGCTTGGGGCACTGGAAGGCTCAGGCCAGGGCAGGACGGGCGATGGATGGGGGGCTGGGTGGGGCAGAGCGGACAGGCGGGACAGAGGCAGTGGAGTCAAAACAGGGTAAAATGATACACGGGTGTGCAATTTGCAAGCTGGGGGTTCTGGGTGCTGAGTGCTAAATACTAGGTAGCTGGGTGCTGGGTACTGGGTGCTGGGTGGCTAGGGGCTGGTTACTGGGTGTCTGGGTGCTAGGTACTGGGTGCTGGGTGTTTGGTAGCTGGGTGTTGAGTAGCTGGATGGTGTGGTCTGAGTAGTTGGGTGCTGGGTACTGGTTAGATGGGTGCTGGGTGCTAGGTACTAGGTGCCTGGGGTCTGAGTAGCAGGGTTCTGGGAACTGGGTGCTCAGTAGCTGGGTACTGGGTGCTGGCTAGCTGGGTGGCTGGGTTCTGGGTACTGGGTGCTGGGTAGCTGGGTACTGGGTGCTGGGTGTCTGGGTGCTGAGTAGCTGGGTGCTGGGGGCTGGTTGGCTGGGTGCTGGGTACTGGGTGATGGGTGCTGAGTGGTTGTGTCCTGGTGCTGGGTGGCTGGGTACTAGGTGCTGGATTAGGTGCTGGATAGCTGGGTAGCTGGGTGGCTGGGTGCTGAGTAGCTGGGTACTGGGTGCTGGGTGTCTGGGTGCTGAGTAGCTGGGTGCTGGGGGCTGGTTGGCTGGGTGCTGGGTACTGGGTGATGGGTGCTGAGTGGTTGTGTCCTGGTGCTGGGTACTGGTTGGCTGGGTACTAGGTGCTGGATTAGGTGCTGGGTAGCTGGGTAGCTGAGTGGCTGGGTGCTGAGTAGCTGGGTACTGGACGCTGATTGGCTAGGTACTAGGTACTGGGTGCTGGGTGGTTGGCGGCTGGGTGCTAGGTACTGGGTTGAGTAGCTGGGTGGCTGGGTGCTGACTAGCTGGATGCTGAGGTCCAAATAACTGGATACTGGGTGCTGAGTAGCTGAGTGCTGGGTTGCTGGGTACTTGGTGCTGGGTACCTGGGTGGTGAATAGCTGGGTGCTGGGGACTGGGTGCTGGGTGGCTAGGTACTGAGTCGCTGGGTGCTGGGTACTGGTTGGGTGCTTAGTAGTTGCATGATGGGTAATGGGGGCTAGGTGCTGAGTAGCTGCATGCTGAAGGCTGGCATCTGGGTGCTGAGTAGCTGGGTGCTGGGTGGCTGGGTGCTGGGTACTGGGTAGCTGGGTACTGGCTGGCTGGGATGCTGGGTACTGGGTGCTGGGTGGCTGGGTGCTGAGTAGCTGGGGACTGGATGCTGATTGGCTGGGTGTTGGTACTGGGTGCTGGGGGGTTAGGTGCTGGGTGGCTGGGTACTTGGTAGCTGGGTAGCTGTGTGGGTGGCTGGTTGCTGGGTAGCTGGGTAGTGGGTGGCTGGGTGCTGGGTACTGGTTCGCTGGGTGCTGAGGGCACTGAGGGTTGAGTACCTGGGTGCTCAGTACTGGGTGCTGAGTAGGTGAGTGCTGGCTGGGTACTGGGGGTTGGGGTGCTGAGTACCTGGGTGCTGAGGGCTGAGCACCTGGGTGGCTGGGTAATGGGTGCTGGGTGCTGAGTAGCTGGGTGCCGGGTGGCTGGGTGCCGGGCCGGGATTCCAGCCCCAGTCCCCCTCCTCCCCGCCCTCCCCTAGGCCCCTTGCCTGTCCGTGTGTCCGTCTGTCCGTCTCTCTCTCAGTTGTCCCTGTGTCCACCCGTCTGTCTGTCTGCCTCGGTTTCCCTGCCCATCCGTCTGTCCGTCTGTCTGTCCCCAGGCCTGGGACCCTGTGCGCCTGTCGCTCTGTGCGTCCGTCCATCTGTCTACGTTCATTGGTCCCTGTCTGTCCGTCCATCCGTCTGTCTCCTTGTCTGTCTGTCTGTCCTTCTGCCCATCTGTCTGTCCGTCTGTCTCTCGCTGCATGTCTGTCTGTCCATCTGTCTCCCTGTTCGTCCATCTGTCCGTCTGTCTGTCCATCCGTCTGCCTGCCGTCCGTCTGTCTCTGTGTCTGTCACACTGCTTGTGTGTCCGTCTGTGTGTCCGTCTGTCTGTCTGTCTGTCTGTCTGTCCATCTGTCTCTCTCCCTGTCTCCCTATTTGTCCATCTGTCCTCCCTGTTCGTCCGTCTGTGTCTCTGTCTTTCCATCTGTGTCTTTTCGTCCATCTGTCTGTACATCTGTCCGTCTGTCAGTCTCCCTGTCCATCCGTCCATCTATGTCTGTCTGTCCATTTGTCCATCTCCCTGTCTGTCTTTCCATCTGTCCGTCCATCCGACTGTCTCCTTGTCTGTCTGTCTGTCTGTCTGTCTCCCTGTCTGTCTATCTCCCTGTCCATCTGTCTGTGTCTCTCTAGCTGCCTGACTGTCCCACAGCCGGTCTAACCGTCTGTCTGTCTGTTTGTCTCAGTCTGTGTCACCCCATCTGTCTGTCTGTCTGTGTTAGTGCCTATTCCTCTCTGTGTGTCTCCCTCCCTGTCTCTGTGTCCACCCGTCTGTCCGTCTCTCCCTTCCCCTGTGGGCAGCCGAAGCGACAGACAGTGAGCCAGGCCCTGCGGCCCAGAGAGCGACCAAGCACCCAGCACCCCTCACGGAGGCACGGGAGGAGGACTGAGCGCCTAGCACACACACAGGAGGACTGAGCACCCAGCACCTCGTGTGGAGGAACGGGAGGAGAACTGAGCGCCCAGCGCCTCCTGTGGATTCATGGGAGGAGGACTGAGCACCCAGGCCCTCGTGTGGGACACAGGACTAACTGCCCAGCACCCACATGAGAAGACTGAGCACCCAGCACTTTGTGTGGAGGCACGGGAGGACTGAGCACCCAGCACCTCGTATGCAGACACCGGGGGAGGACTGAGCACCCAGCACTAACAAAGGAAGACTGAGCACCCAGCACCTTGTGTGGAGACGCCAGGGGGGACTGAGCACCCAGCATCTTGTGTGGAGATGCCGGGGGAGGACTGAGCACCCAGCACCCACGCAGGAGGACTCAGTACCCTAACACTGGGTACGTATGTGCATGCGGGAGGGGGGGCTGGGGTGACCCCGGCGGCGCCATGTTCAGGGCCCAGGCTGCAGGCTCAGCTCCACCACGGGCCATGGCTCCGCCTCCTCCTCCTCCTCCTCCTCCTACTCCTCCTCCTCCTCCTCCTCCTCCTCCTCCTCCTCCTCCTCCTCCTCCTCCTCCTCCCAGCGGAGGACAGGGGGAGGTGCACGGCTGTCCGGCTATCCGTGTGTCCATCCGCCCATCTCTTTGTCTGTCCGTCTGTCTCCCTCTGTGTCTGTCCGTCCATCCATTTGTCCATCTGCCTGTCTGTCTCCAGGTCTGTCTGCCCGTCTGCTCATCTGTCCATCTGTCCATCCATCCGTCCGTCTGTCTGTCTCCCTGTTTCTCCGTCTGTCTGTCTGACCATCTGCTCAGTGTGTTTGTCCGTCTGTCTCCAGGTCCATCTGTCCATGACTATCTGTCTCCCTGTGTGTCTCACTGTGAGCTCATCTGTCTGTCCGTCTCCCTATCTTGTCTATCTGTCTCCATGATGTCCATCTGTCCATCCGTCCATCTGTGTCTTTTTGTCATCTGTCTGTCTCCAGTTCTGTCTGTCTGTCTCCCTGTCCACCTGTCTGTCTGTCCTGCTCATCTGTGTCCCTGTCTGTCTGTCTGTCCATCTGTCTGCTGTGTGTCTGTCTGTCCGTCTCCCTGTCTGTCTGTCTCCATGTCTGTTTGTCCATCTGTCTGCCTGTCTCTTGTCCATGCCTGTTTGTCTGTCTCCAGGTCTGTCCATCTGTCTCCCAGTCAGTCTGTCTGTCTGTTCATCTGTCCGTCCATCTCCCTGTCTCCCTGTCTGTCCGTCCGTCTGTCTTCATGTCTGTCCGTGTCTCGATTCCCATCGCTGTCTGTCTGTCACCGCCCAAGCCCCCAGCTCCCCATGTCCCTCTGTCCCTCCGTCCGTCCGTCTGTCCATCTTCACCAGTCAACTTGTCGCTGACACAGGGAACGCGGGCGCTCAGGAGCCTGCAGGGCAGACGGACGGACGGGTGGATGTGGGCTCGAATCCCGGCCTCCCGCATGGCCCACAATGCGTTGCGTTCCCCCCCCCACCCTGGGGGCCCCGGGTTCAGATCCCTGCTCACCTCTGACAGCCCCAGCCCAGGCCCAGCGACCCCAGTGCTGCCGAAGCAGCAGGTGCAGCATGGCTGGCCCGGCGGGGACCCTTGAAACCTCCGACCGTGTGGGTGTGCACACACTCAGGGAGGAAGGGATGGGAGGGGGAGGGGTCACATGAAGTGGGGAGGGAGGGACACGTGACCCTCAGCTCCTTGCCCCAGCCCTCCCCACACGACTCCACCTGCAAAGGCTCCCCCCCATGTGAGGCCTCTGAGGACACTTGAAATCGCCACCTATCCACCCACAGGCCCAGAATGGTCTTGGGGACACTTGAAACCACCCCCCCCACCCAGATCCCCATTCCCCCGGGGACACTTGAAACCGCCGTGGGGACACTCAAAACTGCCCTACATCCACTCACAGGCCCAAGGTTTTCGTGGGGACACTGGATACCGCCCTCCATCGATGCACACGCCGAGGGTTGCCTAGGAGACACTTGAAACCACCCCCTAAAGAACTGCCTCCATCATGGGACACTTGAAACTGACCCTCACCCAGACCCCCTCCCCTTGGGGACACTTGAAACCGCCCTGCATCCACCCACAGGCCCAGGGTTGCCTTGGCGACACTTAAAACCGCCCCCTACAGAACCACTCCAACCCGGGGACATTTGAAACCGCCCTCCATCCACCCACAGGCCCAAGGTGGTCCTGGTTACACTTGAAACCACCCCCCCAAGAGCCCCTCCCCATTGGGATACTAGAAAACACCCTTGGAACACTTGAAACCGCCCTGGGTACACTTGAAACCACCCACCACAGACGCCTCCCCACCCTGGAGACACTTGAAACGAATCGCCCCAGACCCCTTCCCCCGGGAACACTTGAAACCGCCCTCCATCCACCCACAGGCCCAAAATGGTCCTGGGGACACTTGAAACCACCCCCCACCCAGAATCTCTACTCCTGGGGACACCTGAAACCTCCCTGGGGACAGTTGAAACCGCCCTCTGCTCCCCAAACTCCACCGTGTTGCTCCAGGAGCCCTAGGTCAGGGTGCGGGCTTCCCTGGCCCGGATGCACAGGCCCGGTGAGGCCCGGGTTCGAGGCCTGGCAGGGCGTAGGTGTTGTCTGAGCCTCCCAAGACCTCAATGTGGGGGGAGACTCGCCATGGGGCAGGGGTAAACTGAGGCACGGGGCGGTTCCAGGAGCACTCACCGGGGAGTCCTGGGAGACCAGCTGGCCACCATGCTAAAAGAACAGAGCACAGGCCTCAGTCAGCACTGACTGCGGGGCAGGGTGCTGGACCGTGTACTTCTGGGTGATGTGCTTAGTACTCCCACGTGCTGTGTGGAGTACTCCCCAGTGCTGGGCTGAGTACTCCCATTTCACACTAATCCTGAAACCCACCTCTCCCAACCAATACTGGACTGAGTAGTCCAGGGTGCTACAACCAGTACTCCCTGGTGCTGGACTGAGTACTCCCGGGTGCTGCACTGAGTACTCCCATCCCTCCCCGGTGCTGGACTGAGTACTCCCATCCCACACCAATCCGGAACCCCACCCCCTCCTGACCGTTGCTGGACTAAATACTCCCCGCCAGTGCTGGACCGAGTACTCCCGGGTGTTGCACTGAGTACTCCCATGCACAGGGCCAGCTGGTACCGGAAGTCGTGCTTGCTCCACTGCCTCCAGGTCCTGTGTGGCTCCCACCATACCTGCTAGCCCTGGGGGCCGCAGGCAATGCTCACGTTTCACAGGGGGTCAAAGTGTTCTGAAAACTGCCACAGATGAATGGAGGGACACCTGGTGGGGTGGGGGGTGCTCGAAACTGCCCTCGGTGGTGCCAGGGATACTTGAAACTGCCCTTGTGGGTCTTGGGGGACACTCAAAACTGCCCTGGATGCTCATGGGGACAGTGGAAACCGCCCTCCATCCACCAAGGTGCTCGTGTGGACACTTGAAACCGCCCTCAGCGGTCTCGGGGACACTTAAAACCGCCCTGGATGGTCCTGGGAAAACTTGAAGCTGCTTTTGGGGGTCATGGGGAACCCTTGAAATCGCCCTAGGTGGTCTTGGGGATACCTGAAACTGCCCTCCATGCACCAAAGTGCTCGTGGGGATACTTGAAACCACTCTCGGTGGTCTCGAGGACACAAATCCGCCCTCGGTGTTCTTGGGGACACTTTAAACTGCCCTTGGTGGTCTCTGGGATACTTGAAACTGCCCTGGGTGGTCCAGGGGGTACTGGAAACCACCCTCACCAATTTCACGGGCATAGAGCCAGGCGTCCAGGAAGTGGACGGGGCCAGCGGGGCTCGAGCCGGTGACCAGGGCGTAGGTCTGGGCCCAGAGGCCAGCAAGATCGGGGAGGATGCAGCCCACCTGGAGGCCGAACTGGCACATGTCGGCCAGCACTCATGGTACAGGCCGGTCCTAGGGAGTGGTGGGGCATTAGAAACTCACAATGGCCGAAGGGGGGGACATTAGAAACCGACAATGGCCAACAGAGGTGGCATTACAAACTGACAATGCCAAAGAGAGGCGTTAGAAACTGACAATGGCGGGATGAGCGGGGAACATTAGAAACCGACAATGGTGCAGAGGGGGCATTGAAACCGGCAGGGGTGGCCCCACCTGGAGTCCAGATCCTGAAGGAATACTGTGTCCCCCGCGGTGCCTGCGGCCCCAGTGCCCATGAGCAGTTTAGGACCTGGGCCTCGAAGACATAACACACAAGGCCTGGGGAAACGACATGGTGGCGGGGGGGTGGAGCGTGGAGGGCCTGTGGGGAGACTTACCCCTGACCCTTCAACCCCACGACCTCTGACACTTCAACCCCAAAACCCCTGATCCTTCAACCCCATGTCCCCTGACCCGTCAACCCATGACCCCTGACCAGTTCAACCCCATGATTCCTGAACTTTCAACCCAATGGCCCCTGAACCTTCAACATATGACCTGTGACCCCTGACCCTCGATCCCCCCCCTCCTACCCGGAACCTCAGGACCTCACCTGGGTTTGTGAACCCCAGGCCTTTGGTCAGGGGCCTCCTGGCCACAGTGAGTGTAACCTCGAACTCGACTCCCTGGTACCACAGGAGATCCCAGAATTCGCAGCTACATTGTCCGACGGGGACCTTGGAGAGCGGGGGTTCGGTGCCTTGACATATACCGGAACACCTGGGAGATCCATTCGTCCATCCATGCCTCAACTTAGCCCCCGGAACACCAGGGAATGTGGGCCAGCCCACCCCTGCCTCAGTTTACCCCACAGCCCCCACCATTGGCCTCCCAGGGTGGGGGCCTGGTGTCTCCGTCGTGCCTCGATTGCCCCAACTGTCCAGCAGTGTGACCGACCCCTTGTTCGGGTTCACAACGATGCACCGGGCCTCTGTGGTGGTGGCCACACAGTGCAAGCTTAGCCTGTGGCTCCTGGAGTCGAAGGTCAGGCCCAGGTCAGGTACAGGGTCAGGGGTCGCAGGGCCCAAGGTTGGGGGGGTCTCAGGGGTCAGGAGGGCGCGGGGAAGCTTCCAGAAGATGGTGTGGGAGTCTCTGGTTGGGTTGGGGGGGTCACAAGGAACAAAGGTGAGAAGTCAGGATCATCCATACAAGGGTACTGTGTTCGAATCCTCCCTTGGGCTGATGGAGGAACCAGAAAGGAGGTGAGTTACCCGGATGAGCTTCAGCCATGAGGACGAGGAGGAGGAGGAGGAGGAGGAGGAGGGGGAGGAAGATGGAGGCTGCAGACCAGGGGAGGATCAGGGCAGGAGGCCTGGACCTGGAGAGCACTGTGGAGAGAGCAATGGGGATGGGTGGGTGGGTGGGTGGGTGGGTGGATGATTGGGTGGATGGGTGGAAGAGTGGGTGGATTGATCGGTGGGGGGGTGGATGGGTGGGTGGATCTATGGGTGGGTGGATGGGTGGATGGGTGGGTGGATGAATGATGGGTGGGTAGATGGGTGGGTGGATGGTTGGGTGGGTGGGTGGATGGATGGGTGGGTGGGTGGATGGATGGGTGGGTGGGTGGATGGGTGGGTGGATGGATGGGTGGGTGGGTGGGTGGGTGGGGGATGGGTGCTTGATCTCATCCCTCTCTCCTTCCCCCTCCCTCTCCTCCCTGGTGGCCCCGGGGGCTTTCACACTCACTGCAGGCCATTGGCACATCGGGTCGGGTGTGGGGCAGCCAGGGTGCCCGTCTTGGTTCCGGGGCTTTGGGCTGTCAGGTGTGGATCCCCGGGTGGGTGTCCTGGGGAGCTTGGGGTGGCTGGGCCCCGACGTTTCTGGGCTCCGGACGGGGAGTGGATGCCGCTTCCCCTTTCTCGCTTCTCCTGGGGGTTTCCTGGCTCCTGGGCATCTCATTCTCCTTTCTCGGGGATGGGGAAGCCAAGGCGGCACCCCGGTTAGGACAGGCCTTGGGGCCTCGGGGGTGCGGGTGCCATTCACAGACAGACAGACAGACAGACCTGAGTCCTCCTTGGGTGGTGGTGCTGGGTGCTGAGTCCTCCTGGGTGGTGGTATTATGTGCTGAGGCCTCCTGGGTGGTGGTATTGAGTGCTGAGTCCTCCTTGGGTGGTGGTGCTGGGTGCTGAATCCTCCTTGGGTGGTGCTGGGTGCGTCTCCCAGACAGAGAGACACAGTCCAGTCGGAGGAATGGGGGGGCGGACAGAGGGACGGACATGTGGATTGGGAGACGCAAAAGGAGGGACGGGCGGACACACAGACGGAGAGAGGCGCAGACAGACAGACAGACGGACAGACAGGACAACATAGAGACAGACAGGGAGACAGACACACAAGAGATGGACAGACAGATGGACAGGGAGACAGACACATAGACAGACAGATGGATGGACAGATGCAGGGGGCCCTGCACCCCGGGCGCTCTCCTGACCAGCAGGAGAGGCAAGGAGGCGCGCCCCTCCCCGCCGAGGGTGAACCCAGAATAGGTAATAAGCAGCAAGTCGCCCGCACGCAGCCCAACCCAACCTTTATGCCACAGTTAGATGGTCAGTCGACTTGGGCAGAGTTCAAGACCGCTCTCTGTTTATTGGCGCGAACCCCATCTTAAGTATGGGCAATGGCAGCAGGAAGAGGAGGGGTGTAACATACCTAGTCAGGGGCTACGATTGGCGGTTGGAGCTGTCCGTCAAGGGTGGAAGGCCATGGGACCTCCCTAAGGGGCGGCCTGAGTCTATGTCACTACCAGCAGGACCACCCCAGGTTACTGCCTAGAGCTGCCTTCCAGTTCCGGACCCCGAAGGCAGGCGGGGTTAGCCAGGATCCCTCTCCCCGGAGGCGGTGCAACAGTCACACAACTCCAGGGCGTGCACAGTCGGGGCCAGGCGGTGCGCCCCACATCTCCTCCTTTTCTGTTTAATAAGCTGGTGGATGTCCTACTCGAGAAAGCGCCTGTCTTAGGTCGTCCCCCCTGAAGGATCTTACCTGTCATTGGCTGGCCATCCTAGCTCGTCGGGCCACCCTGCCTATGAGGCTTGCCAGCCCCAGCAAAGGAACAAGGGGGGAGGAGAGGGGTCTGTGCTCAAGAGGAGGCCCTGCTATTTCTGCCTCACGCCTGTGCACTCTGGTAGGCTGCACATCCTGGAAGGGGCCATGACCAATTTCAGAGGGTTCCCAAATGGCTAAAGGTAGCATAATGCTGCCAAACCACCATTGACTGGACAGCTCTGGCTCATTGCTTAAGAACTAGGGGAAGCCTATTTGCCCTAGCATGGTCAGGTGTAAATACAGAGGCTATATAAGCACAGAGGCAAATGCAAACACAGGTCATGGGGGTCTCTCCCACGAGGAGGAGAGGGTAGGGGAGCCACCAGCATTCCTTCCAGAGGGACCAGCCAACACAGCAAGCCTGCAGCTCCCAATGAACAGTACCCACACCTTGCTCCCTGTTGATCTTGCTAGCACCTGGCACTGGACCGTACATGGGGGGAATGGAGTGGATCGGGTGAGAGAACAGAAACACTTATTTCCTTGAAGCTTAAGAACATAATGGGAGGGCTGAAATTGAGGAAGTGGGTGGATGGACCTTGAATAAACATTCAGAACCATCTAGTTCTCCTTTCTGTTACAACCTAAAGCCTGCAAGACCAGAGATCTGTCACACAACTCTCATCTTATTGGCACGAAAAGGGTCCGAGGACATGTTAGATTGTTGCAGAGCCATAAATGAAGTACTCATATTCAATACTTGATGCACTTAGGGTACATTTGAAACCCATTTCCCTCTTCTACCTTTACGCTTCTATCTCCCTAACACACCTGAAGCCAAGTTTATCATCCAATTGAGGAAGAGAGCAGAGGAGGAGGAGAGCAGAGGAGGAAGAGAGCAAAGGAGGCGGAGAGCAGAGGAGGAGGAGAGCAGAGGAGAGCAGAGGAGCTCAGAGGAGTGCAGAGGAGAGCATTATTTATTTTTCTTTGCTTTGCTCCCAGCTGGGAGGAGAGGCACAGGCTGAGCATGGTCCTTGCCTGCGGGTCCCCGTGCTGAGCCCCATACAGGTCCCTCACCGCGCCTGCCTGGCACCTACTCTGCCAACTACTTGTGCAGCCGCCAGGACTGAACTTTGGAGGACTTGTCGCTACTACTCTGGCCAGTTGTCTTGGCAGGAGGTAGAAGGTGGCCAGAGGACCCCCCCCCCTTACCATGCTGGTGAAGAAGCCTGTGGGGAAGGGAGCAGGGTGAAAGGCTGGATCTGAAGAACCCAGCCCTTCCAGGCAGCATTGCACCTGTGCCATGCCCCCGTGCACCACCCTGGCCACCCTCCTCTCCGGGGTGGCCATGATTTCGTGTCTGTAACTTGGGGTGAAAACCAACGACCTTCAGGCGAGGATCCTCACCCTGGAATCTGCTAAAAGGGCACCCTCCGTTCCCCTGCTGCCGGAGAAGGCAGATCAGCTGAAGACCATAATACTTGAGTGGAGCGACTTCTCGCTCAGGTGTGTGAGGCTGGGCCTTGCTCGAGGGGGAGTTGCATGTGGATAGAATTTTGCACAGGTTCAGTCAGTCTACAGGATCCACCCTTACTGGTTATACAGTTGATTTGGGATGTGTGAGCCTCTGTGGTATCTATTTATTCAAGTCCCTTCCTTGGTTTCTCTCCAAGTCTGTGTGGAGGATCTTCCCTCTGTCTTCCTTAAGGATTGCATGTTGCAATGGCAGTAGGGGCTTTGCCCGGCTGTTTAGTTTTGTGGAGTCTGGGCTATCAGCATTCTCAGTTGTATGGAGAATATTCATTGTAATGCTCACATCTGTTTTTCATTTGATAAGGTTAGGCCTTATCAATAGAGAATGGTAAGCACTCTTAAAAGTGAAATAAGCCCATTGATTTAAAAATTCATTTAACTCGGAATTCTTTTCATATTAAATGTTTTAAAAATTGGGAAAAAAAAGTTTTCCTTTGTTTTTTTGGAGGGGGAGAGTTAACAGAGGTTGTGCTCAGATATTGATGAATGGAGAATTGAAAGGGATTCCTTTAAAGATGACTTAGACTCCAGTAGGGAGAGGGTAGTTTTTCTGCCAGTGGAGAGATGCAGTAGTTGCAGCCCGAATGTGATAAAGTATGTCTACAACATTGGCTGTTATTGATAGGACACACATTGCCATGAGCTGCATTGTTAGTGCCGGAGTTTTGCCTTGGCTGTGCAGGGAGAGGGTGGGGATAGTTGAATAATGAAGAAAGGTATTCCCTAAATCTTTCAATCTATGTCAATGTTAAATTGATTTTTAAATTAAAAACAAAATTATGTCTTGAGTACTGTTAGCATTGGCTAAGATCCATGCACTTACATAAATGCTGTTTGTGCAGGCTATCAAACATTATTAACAGCCACAGAGGAAGAGTCCCTGAAGAACTCACAGAACTGGGATACTAGTGCTAGCTCTTAATATATCTTCTTTTCCTACAGGAATCCTACGAACACATGGCTAAACTGAGAATCACAAGAGAAACACCTTCTGAGTGCAACTGTCCAGCAGGTAAGAAATGAAACTTAACTAGGTTCCATCTAGAGGAGAGCATTTGCAAACAAAAGATCATATGCCTGTCAGGTCTACCTGTAACAGTAACAGAGAAAGAATGCAGACCCAACTTGCTTTAAGAAAATCAACATGTCTCCCTTTGACAGATGGTGAGTAAAGCCACAAATATTATTTTAAGCAGCATACCAGTGTCTGTGAGGGGAAAAAAAAGAGCTAATCACCATGAAAAATATTGGCAAGGGGATATACAAATTTCTTAGTATCCCGGATTGAAAAGTCATCTTCAATTTTATTAAATAACTTCAGTGTTCGTGGTGAACCTGGTCTGAATAGCTGTGAAGCCCTGGTGTCTAATGTTATATTAGTGCAGAGTTTTTTGTGGTTATTATATTCGCAAGTGATCTGACCTGTAGGTAAAAATGAAGACTAAAGGAAATTAGTTCTTTATTTTGTTCTCAGTACCTTGCCAGAAATATTCTTCCATGTTGTCCATTTTTCTGTGTAGTTATAAGAAACCATAGTGACAGTGTGTATTAGAAGGATAGAGACGAAAGGGTAGTGAATGAGCACCCCCACCCCCCACCCCCGAATCATTAAATCTTCATTCAGAGACTTCTGAGCCTTGGTTGTTGTCTGTAGACCTAACAATTTAAAAGCTCTTGGAATATGGCCAGGGGAAGGCATTTAGTGGATACAATATTATATAAGGCATCAAAACTCCCATGAATCTCAAGAAGTTCTTTAGATAAACATGGTGAATGTATTTATGAACATTCTAGTTTCTTTCATCCTTATGCATGGAAAATGAGTCTTTTTCTCTCATATGGAAGAGCTCATTTCAATGTAGTCATGTGCTTCATAATGACACTTCAACCCAAGACAGGTCACAAATATAACAGTGGACCCCTAAGATTGTGTAACCTAGTGATGTCATAGCCAGCTTAGTTTGTGTGAGTGAGCTGTGTGATGTTTGCTCAGCAGTGGGATGGCAACAGCACAGCCCTTAGAATACGCCCCAGTTATGATTAAGCTGCAGGTGACTGTGAAAAACTTTGCGGCTGCTGTTCACTGCTGGCTCACGCCTGTAATCCTGGCTACTCAGTAGGTGGAGATCTGAGAATTGCAGTTCAAAGCCAGCCTAGTCAGCAAAGTCTATGAGAATCTTATCTCCAACAAACTAAGGAAAAGCTGGAAAAGGCACTGTGGCTCAAGTGGTAGAACGCTAGCCTTGAGCACAGAGAGGCTCAGGGATAGCACCCAAGACCCTGAGTCCAAGCCCCGGGGCTGGGGATAAAAAGGACTACTGCCTGTAATTTCTTATAGTTTGCGGTTGGTTTTTGTCTCATGATAACTAGTTCAGGCACAGTTTAGACTTTTCAATTTTCAGGTTATACAGCATAAAAGCTTTTAGTATTTGTATTTAGTATTTGTATTTGACCATCTTTGAGATATATTATTTTTTCAGTGAAGGCTTTTGATGAGAAGACAAAGCGTGGATGTTTGACATTGTGTGTTTCATCCTGAGTAGTTGAGAAAGACCTCAGAAGTAAGATATTCAAGGGAAGAACTTTTCCAGGACAGGAATGAAATCACAGCTGCCCCTGCCCCATAGAGATGATGTTAATTTCCCCGACAGTGGGTAGGGTAGGTATAGGACTTCACAAATCACACCTGGCAGGAAAGAGCATCTTTTGAATATACAAAAAAATCCAGTACACGGGCTGTGTGTATGTGGGGAGCTTAAATTTAATTTGGAAGATTCATAACAAACTTGGTAAAATGTTGAAAAGTGACCACACCGAGTTCTATTTCCAGAGGAGATCCGATTGTTTTTATGATGCTTCATGTAGGCCAGTGATTGAACTCTTGTCATCTGGGAGAAAGCTATTATCCTTAAGAGTTTGCTGTATATTCCCTGGGATGATTATTACAGACTTTGTTTTTCCATCTTGCCTTTTTTGGGGTCAGTCCTGGGCCTTGGACTCAGGGCCTGAGCACTGTCCCTGGCTTCTTCCCGCTCAATGCTAGAACTCTGCCACCTGAGCCATAGCGCCCCTTCTGCCCGTTTTCCATATATGTGGTGCTGGGGAATCGAACAGAGAGCTTCTTGCCACTAGGCCATATTCCCAGCCCTGTTTTTCCATCTTAATGTGATAAATGAATAATAAACAGCAATTCTCTTGGGTTGTTGTTTATTGGTTGCTCTATCACCTGCTTTCCTTCTTGCCACCACTAGAACTCTGCATTACATCAGTTTTTACCTGGCTCCTTGGGAGGGAACTCTGAAGGGACACATTCAAACACACAGAACCAGATGGGGTTTTTGGTGAGTTACAGAAATAAACTCAGTTCTGCTTGTCCAATAACAAGACATCACCCAAACGCAGGCTTTGTGTTAAAAGATTCTGGAGAAAACCAGCTGATGCAGGATTATCTTAGGGAATGAGCTGGCTGGCCAAAAGGGCTTAGAAAGAAGATATGGCACTTCCCACCTGATTTGGCTGGAACCTCTGTTCGCCATGTGTGACTAAGACTTGTCACCCAGACATCTGTTTGCAGGACAGAGTGAGACAAGTGTGACCTCAACTCAGTTCCTGTGGACACATGCCCATCCATTGAAGTTGACACTCTTGATGACAGGCTGAGTCTCAGAGCCAAGGGTCGGTAGCAAAGAAGCAAATTTGTGTTGTTTGTACTCACTGATGGCTTCTGCTAGAACTCAGGTCTTACTGGGGTTTTCCCAGGTAGCCTCTGTGGGAAGGCTTTGAGGACGATTTATTGAATGGCTTCTCACAGTAGGAGAGGCTCTTTGTGATTTACTTTCTATAACTAGGAGAGTTTTAAGTGCTAGCAATCTTAGGATTTGTCCCCTGGGCAGAGGGACTCCAGAGCTAGAAGCCTAATAAGGAATCCAGAATGAGCTGGATATGTCTAGACTGCAATCTTAGATCTGATACTAAATAATGGTGTGACTGTGATCAAATGAATGCACTTCATTTTTTCACCAGGAAAAAAAAAAGACTAGAAATTCCTTCTCCATTGTACGATTTATGTAAATTGTTTGGCATATTAGTGTTTAGAGCTTAAATAATACTTCTGTTTTTTTTGTGTTGGTTTTTTTTTGTAAGATTCTCAGAAAGACTAGGCAAATTCTCTTACCACTAAAGCTGCACCCACAGTTCATTAGTCTTTTTCTTACATTCCTTCCTCTGCTCCACAGAGGAACAAGTGGGAAATGTTGCAAAAGTTGCTCAGAACCTAAAGCTAATGTACATGGCGGTTAGTTAAACATCTGTAGGTCATTTATAAAGATAATCTTGCCTGTCAGTATCTCTTGGTGTTGTAGCAGTGGAATTTGGGGTTTTCATGATACCTAGTTTTGTCTCCAAAGTGTTCACCAAAATGACAGGGGAAACAGACCATTTAGACCGAAGCATAGCGGGTAGAAAAACTTGGATTTATTGGGCATGGACTTAGTAAAGAGTGTCTTTACAACTTCAATATGAGATGTTTACCAAAATGAGTGTCTTCTCCATCTGACTCGTAGACCTATTCAAATCAGATTTATTTATACAGTGATATTTATAACATAAAATTGGACAGTCATTATTATATCATCTTTGTCCTCAGTAGAAAGGCATATTTACCTTTTTCGTAAGATCAAGAGACGCTCTAGAATACCAAAAGAAAATTTGCTTTTAAGAACCCCAAATAATTCATCAAAGCTATGTTTAGCTGATTTGCGTTAGCAATGGCAGAGACAAGGAAATAACAGCTGCTATTTGTGGCTTGATCCCTGTCATACCTGACTGTCTCTAAGAGAGTAACTTGGCTCGTCACTATGGCTACAGAATTCTACTTCAGGTTGTGTTCTTTGGATCTTCCATGAAGTATGCATAAAGCAGGCATATTTACAGAAAGTTTTCTCTGTCCAGCCAATGAAGAACGATGGGAATGGATACACCATTCAAGTGATAAGAACTCATTCATCAGTACCATTGGCCTCCTCATCCTATTAGGTGTTGAAAAGATATGTCCCAGCCATCCCAGAGGACCATGCAGAGATCATCACAGACAGGAGAAGAAGGTTCAAAAGGAGGTTTATTAGTGGGGCCATAGTTCCCATGGGAGAGGGAGCTACATGGTGTCTGCACCTTATCCAGGTGGCAGCTTCTCTCTCTGGGGGTAAAGGGGAAGTAGATAGGTAGTGAGTAGGAGTGGCTCATTAGGTATGGGTGGATCTGGGGGCTAATGGGAGGAGCTGAGGACCTGAGGCTAAGGAAATGCAAACAGGTATAAGAACCTCTGTGGTGTCATCCATGTAGAATAGGAAATGAAGAAGGCCACCTTGGCTTTTTCATTAACATGTTACACAATCTTGTGCAAATCATTTCCACATATGGCTTTTTACAAACTGGTCATATCATTGTAAGTAAGAGCTGGGCAATAACGACTTAGCATCTTAGTCAATTCTCTACCTAGCATAAATTCTAAACAGTACCAGATTTTGGGATTATTTTTGGGGGGGAGCAAATAAGGCAGACTTGCCCTGTATCCTCATGGAGTTTCTAGTTCCATGAAGATGACACCAAATGTTAATTTGAAAAGGACTTTCCATGTGGGATAAGCAAAATCAAGAGGAGTACATTTTGGAGCATATAACTTAAATCTATGAAATTTTTACAATATGGGAAGTTGTTTAAATGGTTTGGTGGTAAAGAAAGAAAACTATACTTATGTTTCAGAAATTCATAATAGAAGAAAATATGGCTCCTGAGAAAATCTGTAGGAATGGATACAAAGTTTGTTGGTTGCCTTTTGAATTTCTAAGAATTCATGGATAGGTAGATAAAGGTACACTGGTAGCTGATCTGCTGATATTCCAAATGAAAGAAACATGATATTTTTTTTCTTGGTCATGGGGCTTGAACTCTGGGCCTGGGCTCTGTCCCTGAGCTCTTCAGCTCTACCACCTGAGCCACTTTCTAAACATGATTTTTAATATAGAATGGACAGCCTGTTCTATATGATGATAGTCTATTCTATTCTATGAATAGTGAGATTAAAGTTGAGAACTTCTTGTGTGGAGTGTTTAACAGCTACCGGTAAAAAGTGAGACTAGAAGCCATCTGGTGGTGGCTCAGAGTTACAATTCTAGCTTCTTAGGAGATTGCAATCTGAAGGTTGAGATTCAAAGCCAGCCTAGGCAGGAACTTCCATGAGTCTCTCACCTTCAATAGCCACCAAAAAGCCAAAGTAGAGCTGTGGCTCAAGTGATAGAAAGCCAGCCTTGAGCAAAAAAGTTAAGGGGCATTGCCCAGGCCCTGAGTTCAAGCCCTAGTATGAGCATACACAGAAAGTAGATACTTCTTAAGGTATCCTCTATACTTATGAAATGACTATTTACAAAGTGGGAGTAAATGCCAACAAGCGCAAGTACTCCTCATTCCCAAGTGGGAGCAGTACAGATCCTGGTGATGGATTGAGGTCGCCCCAGTATGGTGATGGACGTAAATGGTCACACTTGCTTTGAGATAGAGCATTCTTCCCCCTGGTGTCAGAGCCTTTGTGTTCCTTTGCTAATCCTGGGGACTGGAGCATATAAAACTCCATGTCTTGCTGTATACATTTTCAATGATATAGAGAACAGAAACAGTTTTACCTTAAGAAACTTGAATAAGCAACTTGAGATGGTGAATGTTATGGAAATTAAAATGGCAGATATTCTCCACTTCCTGTGACACAGAACAGGGCACAGTGATGAGGGTGCCCCCACGAATGTCCCCAGTAACTCTTTCTGAGGCCTAATGAATCCAACAGGCTGGACATGACATGCTCAGTGACCTTTCTGCTGAGAGTGGACAAGGACAAGTTGCCTTTTGAAGGGGTGTTCTTGTTCTCTTTTGTCTGCCTTGTTTACAAATGAAGAAGCTAATTCTTCCAATTCTTGCTCTGTGATGCTTGGCTTGGAACTTGAGGCCTTTTCCTTGCTTCATTTAAACCACTCCTCCAGTTCCTTTTTTTTTTTTTTTGGCTTTTGAGTTATCTTTGGATAGTCTTTTGGGCTGGCCAGCCCTCCCCTTCCTCTATCTCTTCCACCTTTCTCCCTTTTCCTCTGCCCTTTTCACTCTTCTTCCCCTTTAACTCCTCCTCCCCTCCCTCCCCTGCTTTTCATTTGATCAGGTGGTCTCAAGACTGTGCTCCTCCCTACCTCTGTTCCCCAGTATCTGGGAAACAGAAGTGTGCCACGATGTCTGGCTTCCTTTCCCTTTCTCACTGTAGTAATTCCGTTGGTAATTATGTAAAAGGATACCAATACTATATGGAATTTCAATTGACTGTACCTTATTCGATGTGTGGGAGCAAGCATTCTTTCAAGGCCACAGTCTGCTCTGCTTCTGATTGCTTTGTAAAGGTGTAAAATCAACACTGTGACATGACCAAAATGGAAGCCATCCAAGACCTATCATGAAAAACTGTTTGGGTGCCCTCCTTACCATGTTAGAGACTTTCTGCGGTGGTTTGGTGGAAGTGGAGAATGTGAAAACTGTGTATGGATGACTCTGAGCTGCAGGCTGAAACCTGAAACCCAGGATATGACTGGCTACACCTAGAAGCATTGCTACCTAACCTGGCTTGCCAAGATGGGTGAAGTTTGGTGGAGTGGTTTAAAGTGCCATGGAATTTCACAATGCCCCCATCCCTCCCCAATTTGTGTTAACAATGGTAATTCTTACGTGGAGATAGGAGGAACTGAGCTAAATAGGAGTTCACTGCTCCACCAGTTTCTTCCCAATTGAATTGCGAGCTATCCCTTGTCTTCTTTGGTGATGGACAAAATCAGTAGAGAAAGCAAATAGTTTCTCCAATCCATCAGCTCTAAGATAACTGAAATGCAGTCAATGTTGCACTTGTGTATAGTAGATACAGCCACAGCCATGAACTTTGGGCTAGTATTCCAACAGCTAGAATAAGTGGAATTAATACTGTCATTCAACTTACTGTGGAACTTCTTCCCCTCAAAATTTGGAATTTCTATGAGTACAGGATAATTTTGAATTGCGATGACACTTCTGACGTCATTGCATCCAGAGATGTCACTGCCTCTTCAGTTGAAGGCCTTATTCTCTTCACGAATGGTAGTTGAAATGTATTCATTTCCCTTCATAATGTGTTCCTTACATTGATCACTAGATTCATGCAGTTTTTGTTATAAGGGCATACTTATAGGCTTTGACACCTAAAATGTAAAAAAAAAATTATAATTTCAATTTATAGGCGTTCTGGTCTTCATTATGGACATGAAGCTTTAATTCTTGTATTTAAAATATATTCACACGTTATAAAATACAATGATCATATTTACTCTAATTGAGTAAATTGTAGCAAGCTCTGGCTTGTACATTATGGTATAACTGGGAGTCAGAATATATGTCTAGATAGTCTTCTTTGTTATCGGTTCCTCTCGCCTCTTCTCCCACTCTTCTCACCTCTTTTCCTCCTCTTCCTTCTCCCTTTTCTTCCAAAAGAGCTCAATGTTCCTCACTGAAAGTGAGGAACATATTCTTTAATCTGTTAGCACTAGAAAGTTGGGGAAATGCACAATGTAACCCACTGTGATATACATCACAAACATCAACATCTCTCACCCCATCCGTCTGCCTTAAAGTCTGAGATTTTTTTAAAGCCTTTAAGTCATCCCAGTTTTTGACATGTTTTTGTGCATTTTTTCATTTTTCTTTGTGCTTTTTTACTTTTTGGTGCTTGCACCAGGGCTTGTACACAGGTCCTGAGTGCTATCCCTTAGCCTTTGCACTCAAGGATAGTGGTCTACCACTTGAACCACAGCTCTGTTTCCTGATTTTTTGGTGATTAATTGTAGATAAGAGACTTTCTGGTGCATGCTTTCTTTGAACCTTGATTCTCAGAAATCATTCTCTTGAGGATTACAGACATGAGCCACTGGCACCTTGCTCCTTTGAGCTTTTATTCTTCACACATATGCACATAGAGTCTTGTCAACAAGTTGCTGCTGCCATTAACTTTTTAATATAGTTATTGTTAACACTAGAGTTTTGTTGAGCAGTTAATGTTTAGCTGGCAAAATAGTATCTGCAACATAACTTTCCCCCAAATTACAATGTCCCTTAGTATCTGAAGTGGGTTGGCTCTACAACCCATGTGGCTAATGAAGTTCTTTTGATATAAAACAGTATAATATTTGCATATGAACTACAAACATCCTTCATATACTTTGTCTTCTCTAGATTGCTTACAGTAAGTAATATAATTGAAATAATGTGTAACTAGATTTTATACCATATTATAGGGCATTATGACAAGAAAACAGTGTGAATGTGTTTTAGTACAGATGCACTGCTTTTCCCTTAAAGATGTACAATCTGTAATTTTTTGAATTTGCATATGCAGAGTATTTATTTGTGCATTATTTATAGAAACTATGCTGTAAGAAAGTTGGTCTTTGGTAAAATGATGATGGTTCTATGTTGAAACTGAAATGGACACCATGAGGAGACTGTGAGTTTTGTGTCTGCATTTAAATGACAGGCAAGATCTTGAGAAATTACTAATATTGTAGCCAATATTGACTGAGAAATCCAATGCATTTCACAGAGAGAGTGTAAATCTGGCCACATTGTAACAAGTACAACAGAAGGAAAATTGAAAGACTATCTTGTTCCCATTGAAATGAATGTCCACTGTCATCAGGTGTTTGAGCAGGGAGTTGTGGATAGCTCTTTGGCCAAGCAAAGCACATTTTATACGTGTCTGCTAGTACATGCAATAGAATGACACAGCAGCTCTACAAGCTATTGAGCTTTGTTGAGTGATAGTTTTCCCTTCCGTATATCGTTTCAAACTATGGGCTTCAAGGAAGTCTGGAACATAAAAATGACTTTTTGTTTTGACAGACCTGGGGCTTGAACTCAGGGCCTGGGCACTGAGTATCTTTTGCTCAAGGCTGGCACTCATCTCTACTCTGAACTATCTGGTGGTTGGAGCTTAGTGTCTTGTAGACTTTTCCTGCCCAGGCTTGCTTTGAACTGTGATCCTCAGATCTCATTTCTGAATAGCTAGGATTGTAGGCATAGGCCACCAGTACCTGACTTCCTGACTTCCTGAATTTTGCTCCTCTGTCCTCTGTCCTCCTCCTCAGGCCCCCTTCCTTCCTTCCTCCTCCTTTTTTCATCTTTCTTTTTTTTTCCCCTTCCTCCTCCTTTTTTCATCTTTCTTCTTTTTTCCCCTTTTCTTCATTGCTTTGCTTTCTGAGAGAATTCAATGATCAGCCAACCATGAAATGGGAAAGTGGACCAAATAAGGCTGGATAATTTATTTGAGCCAAACAGAGGTATTATAATCTATTAAAAATATTTAGCCAAACACACTGTATTCGTGACTTTATCTCATAACCCTGCAGATTGTCTGGTAGTTGCCCAGGACCTGAGGCAGGAAGGCGGACCCATGTGCCTGAACTTTCCAGTCATGTCTTTGCAACTGGTAGTTTTTAATAAAAGAAAAACTCTAACATTGTGAAATTACATCAGTGAAGAAACCATAGCTTTTTATGTTCTTGTATATGCTTTTCTTCTGTGCAACGTTATTCAATGCCCTAAATTTCAGCTACTTTTGAGATATTTTCTTGAATGTTGAGATTAGTCTGGAAATCAGGCTAGGAATAAATGAAATGCTGGTGTGGTAATAAAATTTATGTTACCATTTTATGAATATGAAAATGTCTAATTGTTATAACACAAGGTATCTTTGGATTAAGAAGTCTAGGACATTTTATTCTTTTACACCTTTTTTTAAAGCAGGAAAACCTTTGCTTCTACCATCAGTCTTGAAGCAGAAATCCCAGAAAAAAGAATTTTATAATCAGTCACAAAGAATTCCTACACGCATCATGTATCCCTTCCTCATCATTTCCCATTTCTTAGGAGTCTCCACATTGTTTAATTGTAATCATGTGCAACTAGCATTTTAAAGCTTCACACTGCTTTCACATTTATGGGATATGATGAGAAGATTAAGAATGGTTGAAACTCAAGAGTAAATACAGGAAACTTAAGAGTAGATGTAGAAATGTGACTCCACCAGGCTTTCATGGAGCACACATTACCCCAGTGGGCTTCATGTTGTGGCCATCCATGTATAGAAGAACAAACTAGAAGGTGCACTCTCCCAAACAACCCTCATTCTAGTCAGGCCCCTCTCCTGTACTCTGCTTTGCAATTCTGTAGCAGGAATCTAAACTCTGGTTTCCTTCCATTGTATTGGTGTTGTTTGACCTGACTTTCCCTCAGCATGGAAATTACGCATATGGGACTCAGGTGGCAGGGCCCTGCCTTTCCAGGGCCTGCACTTAGTATTCAATCTATTGTGGAGCAGAGGGATGTTCATGACCCATAGCAAAACACCTCCCACGTCCCATAAAGTGACATGTTGTTTCTATTAAGGGATCATTTTCTTAAGTGAAATCATGACCAGTCATGATGGCATGGAAGTATACAGAGGCCAAGTGACTATGTGTTACTTTAATTACCAAAGAAGTAACTATTATGATTCCATAATGGTTCAAAGAAGAATTTTAAGACTGAAACAGTGGTTTTATTGTTTCTTTAGTTCAGAAGTAATTGAAATGGAATATGTAAATAGAGTCAAAGTGGACTTTTCCAAGTGAGAAAGAGAAGCCAATTGCACTTCGAAAGAAACTATATGACTATAGCAAGAAAGACATCGCCAATTAACAAATATTTATTTTCCTTTGCTATTCTCTGCTATTTATCCTGTTACATAGTAGTGGAATGAATTAGGAAGAGAGTGATGTAGAGTGCATGGTTTTCCATTGCAACACAAACTCTATCTATCTATCTATCTATCTATCTATCTATCTATCTATCTATCTACCTACCTACCTACCTACCTATATTTTTGCTGTTCCCGGGGTTTGAACTCAGGCTTGGACACAGTCCCTGAGCTTTTTTTGCTTAAGGCTAGCACTCTGTCACTTGAGCAATAGCTCCACTTCCAGCTTTTTGGTGGTTAATTGAAGAGAAGAGTCTCACAGAGTTTTCCTGTCCAGGCTGGGTTAGAACCTCGATCCTCAGATCTCAGCCTCCTGAATAGCTAGGATTACTGGCTACAGCCACTGGCTTCCAGCTTACTTTCCCTATAGTCTTAAACTATATAGGAATCAACTCTTTGGTAAGCTTTTTTCCATTTTTATGTTTATATTACTAATGATTATTTTGTCTCTATTTTCCTATCTTATGATTATTTAATTATAAGACAATTGTTTATTTTTTATTTGATTAGTTATTTAAAGGACGGGTCTTTGGGGCTTTATATCATAGGATCCAAAGGTAGCACTAATGTCTGTGAACCTTAAAATTATACTACCACTTTTTTGATGACCAAAGCTCATTAGAAACTGGAGCCTGTGGCTCAGGCCTGTAATCCCAGATCCTCATGAGTTTGGAGGCTTTGAAACCCGCCCTGGGCAGGGAAGTCCATGACATCCATCCTCCATGAACCACCAAAGTACCAGAAATTGTGCTATTTCTCATGGGGTAGCAGGCCAGCATGGAGTGACAAAGCTAAGGGACATAGCCCAGTCTCTGAGTTCAATTTTCAGTGCTGGCTCAAAAACCAAAACCCCACCAAAACACAAATGACCTGAAAGACTCTAGTCCCTGTGCGTAGGAACTAATAATTTGTCCTACTACTGTGAAGGGAAGAGCTTCTGAGTTCTTACAAAAACTATCTTTAAGTATTTGTGCAAAGGAGTTGCCATTTGACAAAGCAGTTTATGAATATGGCCCATCTTAACCCACCTCACCCCTTTCAACATTCTTGCCCCTCCTTCCTCTGCCCAGCCCTTCCGTTTTCTTACTTTTGTAGTATGTACAATGAATTCTTGACTACAATTCCCCCCTTCCCCTTCATTTGTCCCCCGCTCTCCCCTTGCCCCCACTTGATGAGCTGCTGTTTTTCACCCTTATGCTTTGGGAAGTAATGATAAGCACCACCCCCCCGCCGCCAGTACTTCCTCAGAACTTTCTAGATTCCTAAGAGTGGTCATTGTAAATGTCTAACACAAGAATAAATAGGATAGCAAGATATGAGAGGGTTAAAGATATGCTTTAATCATAATCTTTGTGATTCGAATAAAGAAATGTTGTTGAATAAAGACACTGCACATTCCTGTTGGATATTTCTCACAGAGTGAACACAGTGCTGTCCCAACTCTTTTACTATATTTAAGTTTTTGGCTCATCACTGGTATTTGTTTCATAATCTAACAAAAAGATCACGTGTCTCTTGCTAGCAAAAGCTGCAGAGGAGGGAATGCTTATTCTATGAGTAGAGAGAGAAGGAAGGCTGGAGAGATGTTTGTGCTTGTGGAGAAGCTTATTTTATTTTTATTTTTAATAAACGCAGGCCATGTTTGCCACCTCCCGAATTTTGCGCTACTCTTTTCGCTGTCCTAGCTTTGACTTAGTTTGTTTTATGTTCTCGTTTGGTTAGTTCCTTGAACATCCCATCTAATTTACATCTTATTCATTTTTGTGTTGCAGCTTCTGACAACTGTCTTGAGTCCACACTTCTCTAGATTTTTATACCTAGCAGCCATTTGGCTTCTACTTTTCCTGATCTCTCTCTTCCTCTCTCACTACCTGTGCCTAATGTTGAGGTTATAGTATCCAAAATAGCTCAGGCCTCAGCCACCTTGGTGTGTTCATGCTATCTGTCCCTACCTGCCTCAGTGTCTGTACCTTTTGGCTGGTTTCACTCAGATTATGGCCAGAGAATGGCTGAAGTAAATAACAGGAAGGAAGAAAGGAAATGTATGGTGATTAGCAGTTCTTTGAGGGAAATGTTTACCTTTATTCACAAACAGTGTATGTGTTGGTAGTTTTCCTATTGCCAGAGAAAGAGAGTGTTGATTCTAAATGTTAGTTTTTAACATGAGAATCTTAAGCATTATATGTTATAACTCTCAGAAATGTTAGGTGTTTCAGAATCATTAAAAAATATTTATTGTCTTTTTTCTCCTTTATTGTCAAAGTGAAGTACAGAGGGGTTACAGTTTCATATATAATGCAGTGAGTACATTTCTTGTCAAATATGTTAGCTCCTCCTCCCCTCCACATGCCTACCTCTTCCCTCCTGCTTCCCCTTCCACCCACGAGTTGTACGGTTGGTTTACACCAAATGGTTTTGTGAGTATTGTGTTTGGAGTTGTTTGTATTTTTATCCTTTGTCTATTGATTTTGATATTTACTTTCTCTTCCCTAGCTCTAATACACGTATATACAGTATCCAGGGTACTCAGATGAGATACAGTGATAGTGGGGGTAAAACAACAGGAAGGGAATACGAGAGAAAATAAAAAGGGTACGGATTCATATCGCATGTTGAAAATAATTACAATAATGATATACCACTTGTTTCCATAACATGGAGCTCATTTCACTTAGCATCATCTTAAGTGTCCATAAGGGCATAGCTATTGGGCTATTATGACTTCGGCTTTGACTAGCCTAAACATGTACTAATTATTCCAAAAAAAATTTACTATGTGAAGTGAGCCAGACCTAAAGAAACATAGACTGTATTGTTTTCCTCATAGGAAAAACATTTTTTTTTCTTATTTATTGTCAAAGTGATGTACAGAGAGGTTACAGTTGCATATGTTAGGCATTGGATACATTTCTTATACTGTTTGTTACCTCCTCCCTCACTTACCCTCCCCTCCCCCTGCCCCTCTCCCCCCAGAGTTGTTCACTTGGCTTACACCAAACAGTTTTGAAAGCATTGCCTTTGTAGTCGTTTGTCTTTTTATCTTGTATCTCTCGGTTTTGGTATTCCCTTTCACTTTCCTAATTCTAATACCAGTATATACAGTTTCCAAAGTACTCAAATAAGATAAACTGATAGTGAAGGTACAACCGCAGGAAGGGGATACAAGAGCATCATCAACAGTAGAAGCTACAGTTACACATGGCATGTTGAAAGTAATTACAGCAGTGATATAACAGTTGTTTCCATAAAATGGAGGTTGTTTCACTTAGCCTCATCTTATGTGTTCATAAGAGTATTGCTGTTGGGCTCTTGTGATCCTCTGCTGTGACTAGCCTAAACCTGAGCTAACTATTCCCTATGAGAATAGGGAATCCTATTCATAGCATAGAATCCATGTTTCTTTGGGTCTGGCTCACTTCACTTAGGATAATTTTTTCCAAGTCCTTTCATTTCCTTACAAATGCGGCAATGTCATTCTTTGAGACAGAGGTATGAAATTCCATTGTGTATATGTACCACATTTTCCTGATCCATTCATCTACTGAGCGTTACTGGGTGGGATCCATATTTTAGCTATGCCAAATTGTGCTGTGATGAATATTGTTGTGCTGGTGGCTTTTGTGTGTTCTTCTCTGTGGTCTTTGGGTAGATGCCAAATGTGGGGCTGCTGGATCATAAGGGAGCTCTATGTTTACCTTCTGAGAAATCTCCATACCACTTGCCTGAGTGGCTGAACAAGTTTACATTCCCACCAACGATGAAGTAGGGTTCCCTTTTGTCCACATCCCCTCCAACATTTATTATTGTTAGTTTTCTTGATATAGGTCATTCTTACTGGGGTGAGATGGAATCTCAATGTTGTTTTGATTTGCATTTCTTTTATGGCCAGAGATGTAGAGCACTTTTTCATATGACTCTTGGCCATTCTCATTTCCTCATCAGACAAGTCTCTTTGTAAGTCTTTAGCCCACTTGTTGAGGGGGCTGTTGGTTCTTTGCGGTTTTGTTTTGGAGGAATTTAATTTTTTGGAGTTCTGCATATATTTTAGATATGAGGTCTTTGTTCATTGTATGGCTGATAAAGATCTTTTCCCAATCTGTAGGCTTTCCATTCATCTTGTGAGCTATGTCCTTTGCCCTGCAGAAGCTCAGCAATTTGATGCAATCCCATTTGCTCGTCCTTTTTGTGATTTGTAGCATTTATGGCTCTTTGTTAAGGAAGGTCTGTCCTGTGCCAAGGAGCCCAAGTGTTTCTCCTACTTCTTTTAGTGCTTTCAAGGGATCTGTTATAATTTCAAGATCTTTGATCCATGTGGAATTGATTTTGGTGCAGGATGATATATAAGGATCTAATTTTGCTTTGTTGTGGGTGTTGAACCAGTTTTGCCATCACCATTTGTTAAAGAGGCTATCTTTCTTCCATCGTATTTTTTTAGCTCCTCTATCAAAGATTAAGGGGTCTTAGTTCTGTGTGTTCACTGCTGGATCTTCAATTCTGTTCCATTGGTCTTCAGGCCTGTTCCATTGCCAATTCCAAGCTGTTTTTATAGCTATAGCTTTATAATACAGCTTGAAGTTTGGTATTGTAATTCCTCCGGCATTGTTCTTTCTGCTTAGGATTGTTTTTGCTAGTCGGGGGGTCATTTATTTTTCCATATAAATTTCTGGATTGCTTCCTCAATTTCATTAAAAAATGGTGTTGGGATATTAGTGGGTATTGCATGGAATTTGTAGATAGCTTTTGGCAATATTGCCATTTTGACTATATTAATCTTCCCAATCGAGGAGCATGGGAGGTTTTTCCATTTCCTTAGTTCTTTTTTATTTTTTTTCAAATTTTTATTATCAAAGTGATGTACAGAAAGGTTAAAGTTTCATATTTTAGGCACTGGATACATTTCTTGTACAGTTTGTTACCTTGTCCCTCATACCCCTCTCCCTCCTCCCCCTTTCCCTTCCCCCCCCCCCACGGAGATGTTCAGTTCACTTACACCAAACAGTCTAATCATAGAGGTCTTTCACTACTTTGGTTAAGGTTATTTCTAGGTATTTTATGTTTTTGAGACTATTGCAAAGGGAGTTGCTTTCCTGACTTCAGCCTCTGTCTTCGTGTTATTAGCATATAGAAAGGCTGTTGATTTTCGAGGGTTTATTTTATATCCTGCAACTTTGCCAAAGTTTTGGATCTGCTCTAGTAGCTAGGGAGTAGAGTCTATGGTGTTCGTTAGGTATAGGATCATGTAATCTGCAAAGAGAGAAAGCTTAACTTCATCTTTTCCTATTTGGATCCCCTTTTTGTTTTCTTCTTGCCTAATTGCTCTGGCTAGGAATGTTAAAGAGGAGGGGAGAGAGCAGACATCTCAATCTTGCTCCTGATTTTCAAAGGAATGGCTTTGGCTTTACACCATTTAGAATTATGCTTGCTGTTGGTTTGTAATAAACTGCCTTTATTATATTCAGGAATGTTCCTTGGAATCCCAATTTCTCCAGGATTTTTATCATAAATGGGTACTGGATTTTATCGAACGCCTTTTCTGCATCCAGAGATATAACCATGTGGTTCTTTACCTTGCTCTGGTTGATGTGGTGGATTACATTAATTGACTTGCGTATATTGAACCGACTTTGCATCCCTGGGATGGATCCAGTTTGAACATGGTGTATGATATTTTTGATAACCTGTTGAAGTCGATTGGACAGAATTTTGTTGAGAATTTTTGCATCTATGTTCATCAGGGAAATCTTTCTATAGTTCTGTTTTGTTGATGAGTCCCTGCCTGGTTTTGGGATGAGGGCTATACTGGCTTCATAGAATAAGTCTGGTAGTGAACGTTCTCTTTCAATTTCACTGAAGATTTTGAAAAATATTGGTGTGACTTCTGTTTTGAATGCCTTGTAGAATTCTGCTGTGAATCCATATGGACATGGGCTTTTCTCTGATGGGAAATCACTTATTGCTGTTTCTATTTCAAGGCTGGGTATGAGTCTGTTTAGAAGGTTTAAATCTTCATGGTTGAGTTTGGGGGTATCAATTTTTTCTAGAAAATCATCCATTTCTTCCAGGTTCTCGAATTTGTTGGCACAAAGGTTTGCAAAATAGTCCCTTATTGTGTTCTGAATTTTGGTTGTTTCTGTGGTGATGTTACCTGTTTTATCTCGGATCTTGTTTATGTGGGTGTGCTGCCATCGTTTTTTGGTCAGGTTTGCTAGGAATTTGACTATCTTGTTAATATTCTCAAAGAACCAAGTCTTTGTTTTGATGATTGTTGCGATGGTTTTTTTTTCTCCCTCTCAAGTATATTTAATTCTGATTCGATTTTAATTATTTGCTTCCATCTATTGACTTGGGGGTATGGCTTCTTGTTCTCTTTTGAGAAGATTAAGGTGATTCCGTAAGTTGTTGAGTTGCTGTTTATCCAGATTGTTGGTGTAGGCACTCAGATATAAATTTTCGTCTGAGTACTGCCTTTGCTGTGTCCCAAAGGAGGTGGTACTTTGTGCACTCACCTTGGTTGAATGCCATAAATATTGAATTACTGGTCTAATTTCTTCAATGACCCACTGATGGTTCAGCAGTGTGTTGCTTAGTCTCCATGGATTGTATCATTTTGTGTGGTGGCTGTTTGAGTTGAGCTTTAATTTTAATCTATTGTGGTCTGAGGGAAGGCAGGGAATGATTTTGATACTTCTGAATTTGTACAGATTTTCTTTGTGCCCTAAGATGTGATATATTTTGGAGAATGTTTCATGGGCTGCTGAAAAGAATGTGTATTCTGGTATTGCTTGATGGAATATTCTGTAGATGTTGGTTAAGTCTAGTTGGTCTATGCAGTTGATTAGTTCTGTGGATTCTTTGGTCAGTTTTTGGCCTGTTGGTCTGTCCAGAGGTGACAGTGGAGTGTTAAAGTCTCCAACAATCAATGTGTTTGGGACTATGAGTGATTTTAGAGTCAGTAGTGTTGGTTTGATGAAGTTGGGTTCTCCTGTATTTGGTGTGTGGATATTTAAGATGGTTATATCCTCCTGTAGGAGACATCGCTTTATTAGTATGTAGTAACCTTCTTTGTCTCTTCTTACCATTTTTAATTTGAAGTCGATTTTATCTGATGCTAGAATTCCACTCCAGCCTGCATTTGGGGGCCATTTATTGGTAGATTTTATTCCAGCCTTTCACCTTTAGAAGAAGTTTGCTTTTGCTAGATAGATGTGTCTCTTGGAGGCAGCAGAAAGACGGATCTTGATGTTTGATCCAAGTAATGAGCCTATGTCGTTTGAATGAAGAATTAAGTCCATTAATGTTGAGAGTTAGGTTTGAGAGATGATCATTTGTCCTTTCATTGTAGCTATCTTGTTAAAAGCTGTGTCTTCCCAATTCTTGATCTAATATTCTGGTTTTCTATTTAGGGTTCATTTCTCTGTCTGTATTGGGATCTTGATTATTTTCCCTGTATAGTACATCTTTGAGGATTTTCTGTAAAGCTGGTTTGGTGGAGATACATTGTTTCAGTTTTTCCTTCCTGTGGAAGACTTTTATTTGACCTTCAGCTATGAATGAGAGTTTAGCTGGGTACAGCATTCTTGGTTGATATTTATTATTATTTAGGGTTTGGCATACCTCATTCCAGGATCCCCTTGCTTTTCATGGTCTCTGCTGAGAAGTCTGGGGTAATTCTGCTTGCTTTTCCTTTATTTGTGATTACTTTCTTCTCCGTAACATCTTTAAGGATTCTTTCCTTGGACTCTACTGATCCTGTTATGATCACAATGTGTCAGTGGGATGTCCTATTCTGATCTGGTCGCTTTGGGGTTCTAAATGCTTCTTGTATCTGTATCGGCCTACCTTCCTGGATAGTTGGGAAGTTCTTGGCTAATATTCTGTTAAATAGGTTGCATATTCCATTAACTTCTTTCTCCTGGTTTTTCTCAATTCCTATTCGCCTCAAATAGTGCTTCCTGCTTGTGTCTTGGAGCTCCTGGAGTGATCTGTTTTATCGATTGGATTGGTTTTGTATTTTTTTTTTTTTTTTTTTTTTTGGCCAGTCCTGGGCCTTGGACTCAGGGCCTGAGCACTGTCCCTGGCTTTTTCCCGCTCAAGGCTAGCACTCTGCCACTTGAGCCACAGCGCCGCTTCTGGCCGTTTTCTGTATATGTGGTGCTGGGGAATCGAACCTAGGGCCTCGTGTATCCGAGGCAGGCACTCTTGCCACTAGGCTATATCCCCAGTCCCGAGGTTTTGTATTTTTGTGTGACATTTCTCCATAGATTCTAGGGAATCTTCAGCTCCTGAGATTTGATCCTCTGCTTCACCTACTTGAGACTGTAGGCTAGTTACTTGATTTTGAATCTCTTTTCCTTCAGACTGGTCTTTCCTGATGATTTCCATGTCCTTGCTAGAAGTATCTCTTAGGACCTGCATGGACATCTTTACATTATTAATTTGGTTTTGAGTGCTGTCTCTCAAATCTTTTAGCTGGGTAGTTATCTTTTCATATGACTCTTGAAGTTCATTTATCTTTCTCTTTGTTGAGGCCATGAAATCATCTATTACTTTATGGATGGATTGATGTATGGATGGATTCAAACTTTTCATTTAACATGTTTATCAGTAGACTTTGTAGAGCATTTTGAGGGTTTTCTTCTATGTCTTTGATTGACTGCTCTGCTTCCTGCTTGTTTTGAGTGGGAGATATGACTGCATTGTTTGCCATCTTGTGTTTCTTCTGCCCATTTGGATTGGGAATGCCTATCTAAGAGGACCTGTGAGCACTGTTTAAGACCCAAAGCAGACCTTACCAAGCACTGTTGTGTAAATCTTAGAAGTTCACAATTATACACAGATACTTGGTATAACTGTATATAAAATTAGATTTGGTGTTCCTAAAAATACAATTTCAAAATAACAACCAATCCTGTATTCAATAGTTAATAAGTACTGTTAAAATACTATGAGCTGGATTTCTCTATAAACCACTTTGATTCACTTGGATTGAACAGGGATATCCTCTATCCAATAACCAGGGATCAATGGAGTCTGGAGGTCCTGAATGTAAATCTGGAGGATAAGTGAGAGGTAGTGAAGGGAATAGAGTAAAATGTATGTGGGGGTGGTGGTGATGGTGGCGGTGGTGGTGGTGGTGATTTTGGTTTCATTTCAGTGACGTGGAAATGTGAAGAAGAATAGAATCGATAGAAAGGACAAGATTAATATGATGAATAATGGAGAGTTAGCAGAAAAGAGTGAAGCTGTTAGTCATAGGAAAGTAATTTAAAAGTAAGAGAATGTGAAAAGAGAAACAAAGAAAAATACTGGAAGACAAATGCACAAAACACAAAACAATTAACAACCCAACCCCCGAGAAAGGAAATTAAAAAAGCCGATAAAACAAAAAAAAAATAGAAAACAAAATACCAACGACGTCTCAGAAATGAAAAATAGAAAAAAAAAGTTTAAAAAATGTTTTTAAAAAATGGAGTGTTCCTTGTTTGGGTGGGTTTTCTCCAGTCTCTGGTTTCCTTGCAATGGTCTGCAGTCTATTTTGCTGCTTGGCTGGTTTGACTTGCTTTCAGTTTTCAGGGGGTGGATCTGCTCTGACCCTCCTCGCCTGTTAGGGAAATCCTGGGACTCTGTGGTTCGCACAGCTTTCAGGAAGGGCTTGGGGGTCCTCCTTAGATGGAGATTGTTTAGGAGTAAAGGAAGCAGCGGTTGGTTAGGACAATCAGGTTCTGGGTCTCCCTATAGTTGGAGGCATTCACTATGGTCTTCCTGGGGTGGAGAATTCTCGGCTTCTATTGCTGTGGTGGATGCAACAGGGGAAGACAAATACTCTTCCCTCCACCTTGTGAATGCTTCTGATGCCATATGGCAGGGTTGGGCTCAAGATCCACCTGTTAGTGTTCCTACGCAGTATGTGTGTGTGATCATGAACACACTGGAGTCGCAAGTATGCACAATCCCCACGTCCTTTCTGCAGAGATGTCCAATGATGCATAGTGGGCTGGGTGGACTTTGACAGCGCACACGGAGGTATATCATGTATACTCATGGAGGCAGTGTATCTTGCTGTGGAAGTGAACCCTGGGTTGATGAGAAGGAAGGTCCCGCTAGACAGTTCAAAGATGCAACTTGTCGGGTTTACTGTTTTCTGAGGAGATCACCTCTGTTCCTGCTTCTATTCCACACAACCTGAAGCTATCTATTAGGTATTTAAAAATAAATATGACTCTGTGTTTGTGTGTATTTGTGTATTTGTGTATGAAAGAGAGAGAGAGAGTATTCATATACATATGTGCACTAGTACTTGAGCTCAGGGCATCTTTCTTTATTTTATGTTTATTGTACAGGTGGTGTACAGAGGGGTTACATTTACATACCTAAGGTAATGACTACATTTCTTGTCAAACTTGCTACCTTGTCCCTCATTTTTCTCCCAGCTTCCCTCTTCCCATATCCCCCCCCCCTAATTTTCAAGTTATTTTACAACATATCTTGTAGTTAATACTGTTGCATTGGTTCACGTTTTACCATTTGTCTATACATTGGAAAACAAAAAACCAACAACATCTGTTAAATAAAAAATAAAAATAAATCTTTAAAAAATGGAGTCTTCCTTGTTTGGGTGGGCTTTCTCCAGTCTCTGGTTTCCTTGCAATTGTCTGTAGTCTATATTGGTGCTTGTGTGGTTTGACCTGCTTTCAGTTTGCAGCGGGTGGATCAGCTGTGACCCTCCTCCTCTGTTAGTGAAATCCTGAGGCTCTGTGGTTCGCACAGGTTTCACATAGGACTTGGGTGTCCTCTGTAAATGGGGGAAGTGAACAGTCTTGGGAGCCCTGGCTCCTCCCATCTTCTGTGAGACTGGTGCCTTTATCACCTGGCTTTGGAGAGGCTGTGGACTCAGCAGGGCGGTTGGCTCTGGCCTGGTTTACCTGTCTGAGAGTTGCTTGCCTAGGGGTGGTTCCTCCCTCATGGGCAGGATGGCCTCCTGAGCATAGCTGGCTATGGAATTCAGCTCCATTTTGGGCTGGGAATTAGGCTTCCTCTGAGATGGGGGCCCATTTATCTGTCTTGGGAACTGTTTGCTTTCCTATCTGGTTGTTCCTTGCTGCCGGTAGCTGCTCGCCACTTTCCGTTTTAATTTAGAAATTCTGGCGGGCAGGGCGGGCACCTCTGGCTGAGTTCACCTGAGTTGTGAACTGTGGCCTGGATGAGCTTCCCACCTGGGCAGGGGTTGCTCTTCTGGGTGGAGCTGGCCCTCATTGGTCTGTCCCTCTTGCTCTTTTCAAAGGTGGCCCCTTTGTCCTCGCTTTCCCCAAGCCGGGTTTATTTCCAGTCTGGTCTGACCCTATGCCAGTGTCAGAGATGGTGCTTTGCTCTGGCAGTGGGGAAAAGGCTACCGATGCTTCTCTGTGGGCACGAGTGAGAATATCTTTTGTGGGGTACTCATGCTTTGTCTGCCATTTCGGCCTGTCCATGCTCAGCCTGAGATCCACGTCTGTCTGCCACCATCTGGAGGATTTCACCTTGGTCACTTCTGGGTGGTTTAGGTCCATGAACTGTGAGACGCTGTGCCAGCGCCGGCACTGGCTTGGCAGAGGGATGAGGCCCAGAACTCAAATCTGTGTTTTTCAGGCCAGCAATGTCAATTTTTCCTTATTGGACAGAATCCCTGTACTGTTATAACTTACTTGGGCTGTCTTTCTAGGAGTAAAAGTTTCTGGAGTGTAAAACTGGGGTGTTGGAGAGAGATTAACTAGGGCTCTGCTGCTCCTCTGCTCAGGGAAAATTTTTTTAAATTGCTATGTGCTGGTGGTTCATGCCTAGCTCTTTGGAAGACTCAAAAGTGAGGATTGCAATTGGAAGCTAGCCTGGGCAGGAAAGGCACTGAGATACTTGTCTCCAATTGACCACCAAAAGAAAACAAAACAATACAGCAGAAAGTGGAGCTTTGTGAGAGTGCTAGCCTTAAGCACAAAAGAACAGGATCATTGGCCAGACCAGAACTGGCACAAAATCCCAGAGACCTAGTGAAATGTTCATTGTGACTAAGCCTGCCTTATTATTTAGAGCTAGAAATGGGCTGTTAAGGTCTTGGGAAGAACTAACTGGGTATCAAACTAATTAAAGTCTTCAAAATAACTAAAAGTGTATAAAAATGTAGTCTATAATCAGTGGTGCCCAATATTAATGGATTTAACCCTATATTATGATGGGTATTTGAGTTCATGATTCCCCCGTTGGTTTAGTCTTTGCAGCTTCTATAGTAGCAGCCCCCCATTTTGTTTGAGAAATTAATATTTGACTTTCTTTGTCTTTCTTATGTAATTTGGTAAATTCTCTGCTGAGAATTATGATACCTTGTAGAAAGCTGTTGACACAACCAATTAGGTGGTTTTCCTGAAGCTAAATGACCCCTGTCAGTTGTTAGATCAACTGTGAGAATTTATCCCTTCTGCAGGTGAGCTTTTCCTGGCCATTATTTTTAAGGACCATCACCCGCGCTCATAAAGATGGGTTCAGGTACTGCAGCCATGTTTACTAGTAAATACTTTGGGTGTTGGCTAAGCTCTCCTGGGGCTACAAAAATCAGAGACCCACTCAGGTGGGTCTAAAAGAAACAGTGGTGTCAAGACTCTGGCTAATTCCTCCCTTTAGGTGGCTGTCCATGTGTCCTGTTGGATGTGTAACAACATCCTGTGCTTTGACCTAGGAGCCGGTTGCATCCGTAATTCTACAACCAAACATGTTTCCAGATGCTTTCAATGTCCTGCTTGGACAGTTCACAGAGGCTGCTGTGTCGGGTTTACTGTTTGCTGAGATCACCTGGGTTCCTGCTTCTATTCCACATGGCCTCAAGCTATCTATTGGGTATTTAAAAATAAATATGACTCTCTCTCTCTCTCTCTCTATGTGTGTGTGTGTGTGTGTGTGTGTGTGTGTGTATGTGTATGAGAGAGAGAAAGTATCCATCTACATATGAGTATTAATTCTTGAGCTCAGGGCATCTTTCTTTATTTTATGTTGATTGTCAAGTTGATGTACAGTAGGGTTACATTTACAT